>NC_143579.1:124196852-124355800 GCF_048544385.1 Mastigoproctus giganteus | reverse complement strand
TTGTACATCAGTTAAGGCTATTTTTAATGCATATAATTCTGCCGTGTATACACTGCACTCTTTCGGTAGTTGTTGCATTAAAGTAATATCTGGGAATACAGCTGCTGCTGCTGTCACTAAAGTGTGTTTGCAAGCCATCTGTCAGGAATATAGAATGTAGTCAGGAAATTGAAGTCTGTGTGCTGCATGTAACTATTGGAAGATTGTTGCAGGTATTGTTTTTTTATTCTATTTCTGAAAGGATGTGAATTGGCAGGTGTGCTACACTGTCTATATTAAACTTATGTACTGGTAAAAAGTCTTGCATTCTGATTCCCAGGGGTCGATTTGCTTGTTTGCGATTCTGGTAGATATTTCTGCAGCATGGCTCAAAGAGGGTCACACAAATAGGGTGTAAAGGCATAGATTTTATTTTAAATATATAATCCAACACCAGTTGTTGTTGCCTAAGAGTTAAAGGTGGTTTGTTGGCTTCGGCATAGAGACTATATATGGGATAGGTATGATAGGCAACAGTAGCTATACACAGTGCATTGTGATGAACTGGGTCCAGCCATTTCAGAGCTGTTTTCCGTGCTGAATCATACACTGGGGCTCAATAGTCCAACTTTGATCTAATTAGTGCTTTGTATAGGTTTAATAAGGAATATCTGTCTGCTCCCCATGCTATTGATGAAAGGATTTTAAGTATGTTCAGGTGTTTCGTACAGCTTTTACATAGCTCCCGGATGTGTTTCTTATTTAAGATTAGCCCAAGAAATTTTGCTTTCGGCTGCATTGGTATATTCTGGCTTTCTAGTTTTAATTCAGGATCAGGATGGAGATTTATTTTGTGACAAAAATGTACACATATTGTTTTTTGTGTTGACAGTCTGAATCCGTTAACTAGTGCCCACTTACTTATATTGTTGATTGCGAATTGCAACTGCCTCTCATTAGTTCTCATGTTTTGTGACTGACTAGAGATACTAAAGTCAACATAAAGTGCATGTGAAACTGAAGGAGGGAGTTGATTTGAGATCAAATTAATCTTTGTGGCAAACATAGTGGCATTCAAGAGTGAGTCTTGTGGGAAGCCTTCTTCTTGTTGGAAATTTTGGAGAAAGAAGTTTATATTTTGACTTGGAAGGTTCTGTTCATAAGGAAGTTCTGGATAAACATAGGAAGACTGCCTCTGAGGTCCAGCATGGTGCATATCAGATGGTTAAATGCCAAGCTTGGACATCCTATTGTGCCATCTTGACATCAACTGTACCAACAAATTGAAATAGTGCCTGTTACTGTTCACAGAAAATAGAAAACAATTCAGTGTTTTGTTTGTTTGTTTGTGGTTATTTGGTTTTTAGGAGCATTAGCAACTAAGGCCATATTGCTCGGGGGTATGCGGTGGTCATTCCTGGACCTCTCCGCATCCTCCGTATTTGGTGGTCATGGGCTCAAACCCTGGTCTAATCAAGAAGCGTGTGCGACGCACTGCTGCTCCTTCCCACCTGGCCACGGAGGCGCCTCGGTGTTTTGTAACTCTGATCACTGGCCAAAGTGACTTCCTTAACGCATGGGACTTTCTTCAGTGGTGAGTTCTTTTTTTTTTTTTTTATGAGAACCCCAAACACGAGAGGTATTATAACCTATAGTACTTAGTACCGTGCTTGGGTTGGAGGTTGAGAACACGAAAGAAGATATTTGTTGATATTGGACTTGAACTTCTGTAGATTGTAATTTTCAGGAAATACGTATGAAGGAAGGTTGTTCCAGAAAACGGCAGTTGAATGAATAAATGAGGAAGATGAAAAGTTGGTTCTATGGGTTTGAAGTTGGACAGTAAAAGGATGTTGGCTGGTGGCGGCACGTGTTCGGACTGTTTTGAAACAGAGAGCGGGAATTATAGAAGCCAATTCAGAAGAACAGTGCCCATGGAAGTATCTGTAGAAGAGGCATGCAGCAGAAACAGTACGTCTATGAGAAAGCGAGTGGAGAGACTCTGTAAGAGATGAATCATTAATTAACCTAACTGCCCTCTTCTGAATGGAATCAAGAAGCCTGAGAGAGGTTTTGGGGGTACCACCCCAGATGTGGGAACAATATTCCATGGCAGGGCGGTTTTGCGATTTATACAGAGTGAGCAGCTGTTTGGAAGAAAAGTAACGCCGAGAGCGAAAGAGAAAACCAAGTTTTTTAGATGCAGAGGAAGCAATATTTGTAATGTGCTTGTGCCAAGAGAGATTAGAAGTCAGGGTAATCCCCAAAAGAGATATATCATTTTGCCTAGAAATCGGAGTGTCACTAAAGATAAGCATAGGAGCAGAAGAATCCTTTTTGCGAGATATAAGACAAGACTGAGTTTTAGAAGGGTTGAAATCAACTAAGTTGTCTTTGCCCCACTGGAGAATTACCTGAAGATCGGCATTTAAGGAATTGGCAGCAGATTTTCGAGAACTTGAAGCTGATTGAGCTGGACAAGGTTTCTCAAAATGGAAAGTTGAATGCAATGTGCTATCATCGGCAAAACTATGGATACGATTTCCAGTCAATGGAAGAAAGTCATTGATATACAAGAGGAAAAGAGTGGGGGAAAGAACTGAACCTTGGGGGACACCGGCATTAGTGGAGAAGTTAGAAGACAGAGAGCCATCTACCATCACCCTCAGTGAGCGATCAGAGAGAAAACTGGATAACCAATTACGAAAAACAGTTGGCAAACCATAAGATGGAAGCTTGTTTAGAAGACCTTTATGCCAAACACGATCAAAAGCCTTTGAGATGTCAAGAGCAACTACTTGTGTTTCACCGAACCTTTCCATTGTATTAGTCCATAAATGGGTAACATAAGCCAGAATATCACCAGTGGATCGACACTGACGGAATCCATACTGGCGATCATTGATCAGACGGAAGGTTTCTAAGTAGTTTAAGAGTTGGCGGTTAATTGATTTCTCCATTACTTTCGAAAGAGTAGAAGTAATTGGATGGGAGGGATTTGTCACCCTTTTTAGGAACTGGCTGGATATGAGCAAATTTTCAAGCAGAAGGAAAAACACCTTTGGAATAAGAAAGTGAAAAAAGGCGGCAAAGAATAGGAGTAAGTTCAGTAGCACAGGTTTTGAGAACAAGTGGAGAAATACCATCAGGACCTGGAGCTTTCTTAGCATCAAGATTCATCAAAATCTTTCTGATATCCTTTTGACGGAAGACCACAGGAGGCATTGAATGGAGCGTGTTAGGAATGATGGGAGGTGTTTTACCAAGATCATTAATACATGAGCTCAAAGAAAAATGGGATGCTAGCAGGTCAGCTTTATCCTTGGCTGAAGTGACAACAGAACCATCTGGTTTGGACAGAGGTGGGAGCAGAGATGGGCAAAAGTTGCGGCCAATAGCTTTGGCAAGAGACCAGAATGCTCGGCTACCATTAGGGCAAGAAGCAAGTTTTCTACTCTTAGTCTGTTCAAACTCTAGTTTGGACTGATTAATGACTGCTTTACAATTGTTGCGAGCTTTGGTGTAGGCAGAAAATGAAACTGAAGAATTAGAAACAAGCCAATTACGATATGCAACGTTCTTCTCTTGGACAGCCTTAGCACATTTATTGGAAAACCAAGGTTTAGATAAAGGACGAGATTTTAAAGTGGAGTGTGGGATAAAGGATTCCATTCCTGCAAGAATAATTTCACTGACACGATCTGAGCAAACGTTGACATCAGAAGTTTTGAAACAGTAATCAGACCAAGGAAAAGAAGAAAAGAAGTCTCGCAGGTCATCCCATTTTGCATTCTTGTAATGCCAAACAATACGAGGTTGGGAATAGCCATGAGATAAAGGTTCCATTGGAGAAGAGGCAATCACCAAGTTGTGATCTGAAGTGCCTAAAGGACCTCACACTTCAACCTTGTACTTAGAAGGGTTGTTTGTGAGAAAAAGATCAAGCGTATTGGCTGTATGATTAGGATTGTCCGGTATTCTTGTAGGTAAATGAACAATCTGTGCTAGGTCATTAGTAATTGCAAAAGCCTCAGCATCTCGACCTGCTGGGTCGGTGTGACTAGAAAACGGAAGCCAGCTGGAGTTGTGAACATTAAAATCACCAAGGAAAATTACCTCACTGTTAGAAAAGTTGGAGTGGAGAAAGTCAAGTTGCAAAGAGAGGAAGTCAAAGAGCTCCAAGTGATTAGTGGAGTTGGGAGAATGGTAGAGACAACAGATGAATTTTACACAATGAGGTAGAGAGATTTTAAGCCAGAGAAGATCAAAGAGAGGAGATTCCAAATTGCCAAGTCTCTGACAGGGAATATCAGAACGGAGATATTCACAAGTATCACCTTTGAGACGAAAGGAATCATACAGCGAATAATTTGAGCTTCTGAGATGAGCAGTAGTTGAGTCAACCGATAACTGAGATTCTGTAAGAAAAAGTACATGGGGTTTGGCAGACTGCAAGTGGAAATGGACATCGTTGAGATTAGAATTGAGACCACGTATATTTGTGAAATGAATTAGGAAGTCCTTGGGAGGTTTAGATCTTTTCGCAGATAAGCTTGCTCTATTATTTTGACAATTCATGGTGTATTGAATAGTAAGAAAAAGTGGGTGGGACATGCTGTATGAAGTAATGAAATTTTTGGATATGGCGTACATGTGGTAAGAATATACCCAGATCCTTGACATAACGTGGCCTCGACAATACTCCCCGCATACACACTACTCGGACTCCCTCCAGTCACTATCTGGCAGAGTAGAGATAGCAAGATTATACACTAGCTGATCCGGAAGCTTCCTAGAGAGTTACCAATAGGTTCAGTCCGGTGTACTAACTAGCGGCCAGCCTGCGAACACTGTTTTATAGCTGTACCCTCGAAATGTAAGGAATATTGAATCTCGCCACGACATTCATCATAACCTCAAAAATCATCAATCATACTGCATGATGGAAGAGATAGGGAAGGGTTGGCCGGAACTTAGCTCTAGAGACTAAACATGGGTTCCACCACTTCAAGCCTCCAATAAGCAAAGTGGTGGTATTTCACCGGTTGATGAGAGTCATCTACCACCCAGTACTGCCTGGTAACATAGAGCGGCGGCGTTCCTCCATGTGGTGTGGGCGCCACACCTCGACCCCTGCTTACGTTGGTTCACACCTGGGTGGTCACCCACCATGTACTCGTGCATGAAGGTTATACCCAGGATTACTAACAGTCCCACCATCGTGAAGGTGCAAGCAGAGGATTTGGCTGTCATAGACCGTCCGGACTTCGCCGAAATTGGGTCCACTTTGACTTGAGTGTCACCCGAATATCAGTTCCATCAGCGTTTTAGACTCCCAGGTAGCAAGAACAGCTTGTCTGGCATATCTGAGAGAATGTCTATGACAACCTCAAGGACCAAAGGACTAATGAGAGGCAGTTGCGAACTGCCTCTCATTAGTTCTCATGTTTTGTGACTGACTAGAGATACTAAAGTCAACATAAAGTGCATGTGAAACTGAAGGAGAGAGTTGATTTGAGATCAAATTAATCTTTGTGGCAAACATAGTGGCATTCAAGAGTGAGTCTTGTGGGAAGCCTTCTTCTTGTTGGAAATTTTGGAGAAAGAAGTTTATATTTTGACTTGGAAGGTTCTGTTCATAAGGAAGTTCTGGATAAACATAGGAAGACTGCCTCTGAGGTCCAGCATGGTGCATATCAGATAGTTAAATGCCAAGCTTGGACATCCTATTGTGCCATCTTGACATCAACTGTACCAACAAATTGAAATAGTGCCTGTTACTGTTCACAGAAAATAGAAAACAATTCGGTGTTTTGTAACTCTGATCACTGGCCAAAGTGACTTCCTTAAAGCATGGGACTTTCTTCAGTGGTGAGTTCCACCCAAGACTACTAGAGCTGCTCCACCTCTTCATTCGAAACTCTCCAGAATAAACAGATTTGATTCTTCATTCATCAACCTCTGTCAATCTTGAACCTGAAGTCTGGATTCATGACAAGATGTACACAAAGTATGCTAGATTCAGTCATATCAAACTTTTAATTTTACTTTACTTTACTGCTTTGTTAAAAAAAAATCACATTAATCTATTTTATACTTTATCATCACTTAAATTATGTAAATCTACATAGTTTGGCCATACTGAGGTATTGCCCTTATTTTATTTGATGGAAATAAATGATTTTATATACACTCAGGCCAATTTATGCATTGTTAAAAACAGGTTTTTGCAACATGCAAATCATAAAAATGTGGCTGGGTTTTTCAGCTCCATTCACATGCTGAAAACCACAAAATCTGGGAGGGGGGGCCACTACCAACTCCAATTGAAATAACTTAACAAGATCCTCAATTTAAAAGGATTTTAGAAATTCCTGCAGTAATAGTTGGGAAATGAACTCAGACAACTCCAAACAAAAGTGGCAAGCGATGAAACCACTACAGAGTCATGGTGAACTTCATGGATGATAATGTCCTACTTCACACAACATTGGCTATCTTGCTTTTGTAATCAATCTGATTAAGCAGTATACAACACACTGGGCAAACAATGTGTTTTGATCTCTTATGATGACTCAACAGCTGGAAGATGTCCTCCAGGAATGGTCAAGAGTCAATCAGGATATCCAGGGATAATCTGAGTGGTTTGATGCCTTGGAGCAATAAATTGTAAAAGGTCATATTTAAGAAAATTATCCCTTCATATAATGCATTAGTTAGGCTACTTCTTGAGTATTGTATACAGGTCTGGAAGCCTCATTTTAAGAAGGATGTGAAACTACTAGAATGGGTACAGAGAAGAGCAACAAGAATTGTCAAGGATACAAAAGGATGTAATTAATACTATATTTGCAGAACTGAAAGACTTCGTTCCTGCAATCTCCAGAAGTTGTTAAACCAGGCACCCGAGATGAGACTTGACAAGTGTTTAAGATTTTAAATGGATTGAGTAAACTAAATGGTGACAGCATACTTATTTTTCCCAAACAACATACATAAGGAGACAAATTTAAATTGACAAGGGATGCAAAAATTTGCTTTCAGTCAGAGAGTAACTTAATTATTGGAATATATTTCCATCTTGTGTTGTAGAAGTGGATAGTTTGAATAAATTTTAAGCATTATACAAATTATTACAGGGGATGGACAGATGATGTGGGTATGTTTATTTTTGGCTGATGCTACATAAGCTTTCTACCAGGCAATCTTATACAGCATTAATATTTTATTAAACTCCTTTGTTTTTCATTAGCTAAATTTTTGCTGCCTGTTCTGTCAATAAGTTAAAAATTTGCCTATTTAATATTTAAGAAACTTTTTTCTAATGTGGTTAGTGATAAGGTGTGATAATTACATAAGTGAACAAGTGGGAAATGGGGGGGGGACTCTTCACTGCATAAATGGCTAGATTCTTTAGGTAAGGACATTAAATGCGCAGCATTGATTTGATTTTGGGTTTACTGGTGCAACAGCAACCTATGCTATAATGTGCCAACCACGACATGCAGCTTTGCTGTGCATTTAATGCTCTTACATGAAGAATCTAACTGAAATATTAATAAAGCCGTATGCTATATACCTGTATCTGAGGATTTCAGATATAGGTAAAAAGGTAAAGGGCAGCCATTATCAACCCACTGCAGGATGGAAGCCTTCTCAACAATTCATGTTGAGGGAAATGGACCATAATCTGCCACGCTGGTCCAGTGCGGATTGGCAGATCGACCGTATGCAGCAGTCAGGGGCTTGAACCCCGGTCTACTCAAAGAGCGTGTGCTACTGCACTCCCGCTCCTGACCACTCGGCTACGGAGGGACTACTCAGATATAGGTATATAATATAAAGTGACATATAGAAATGAAAGTTTATAGTTATATCTTACTGCTTTTGATACATAATTTATAAATCTGTTAAAAAGAAACTTTTTTTTTTTTTAACAGGAGGAGTCACTGATGTAAAGATGTTAAATAACTGGATGTAGTTTATCATACATTAGTCTGCCAAAAAAAATCTGTAAAATTTAAATCCTGAAGTCAGTTTCATGCCTACATTACCTTATTTATTTGAATACTATATTTACATCTATGTTTTAAATTAATTAATCAAACTGTTTACAGTAATTTATTTCTCATAGTTAAAACTATATCTTCAGTAAATGAACATATGGCCCACCTCGCATATCTGACTGTTTTTGGCAATGTAGTTTTATTTCTTGTATAAGTTTATTTCATAGCAGATCTTGTCAATTTGACTCCATTTGGATTGCAGTTCTCATATCTGTGGAATGGAAGAATCCTTATAATTGGATAACTTTCTAAACAGAAAGACATTACTCACCAGGAGTCTGTGGACAAATTGCACAGTAGTAGGGTTCTCTGTAAAATTTCGATATATAGGAGAAAATTCAAGGATATCTGATGGTATCCAACGATCTGCCATCTTTGGAAATGAATTATATACAAGTCCAGCTTCTAGTCCTGCTACAAAGGCACCTAACAGAGTGAAAAGATATTATCCAATCACATATACATAATGATCCTGGAAAAACAAATCTGATTTTTAATTTCATTTAATTAAAAAAAAAGAAATGGTGTCACTTGCCATATTTTAATGGCAAGTGACACTATTTATTTCTTCTTTTTATGAATTAAAAATTGTAAACTTTAACAAATAAAATAAAATTTACAAGATTTTTACTCTGGTTGATTGTTGACCCTAGAAATTATTCTGCTCCTACTTACTGAGGCCAAGTCCTGAATGCTACGGCTTGAGTCTACGTTTCACTTAGACAAACATCAGTCAGTTCTGCTGAAGTTACTAATATTGCTTTTAAATTGAATATCATATCCTGAACAGATGAATCCACTGTACATTTTAAAATCTCACACATTACCTGACAGAAAAACTGGTACAAGATAAGTTCCAGTACAAAGATGTCTGAGCTTGTGGGAACAATTAGTTTTTTGAAAATTTTTACCATATTTTTGATTAATTATCATATTAAATTGTGTTCTACAAATAATTTAAAGTCTTAGTCATGTTCATTAGTTTATTTTTAAATTTAGGTAGTGATTTTGTAAGTTACAACTTACTATTTGTGCGGCCATTGTAACAGTGTTTTGGAGAGAATATTGTAACATATAATGAGTAGTGCAGTGGAAAGTATAGTTTTGTGATAAATAAGTAGCTTGAAGGTTCTAACCACTTATTGAGCATATATCTTTTTGCATTTAGCCGGGGAATTTTACTTTTTAGTAAGAATATAACTAACTTAATGCAGTGATCATAATGGTATAGCTTAACGTATAACTTGATAGCGTAATATGTATCACTGCATTTAGGAATCTATTAGCTTAGTGTAATATTGTCAATTAACCAATTAAATTGTATTTAAATGGAAATCATATCCCAGACTAGAGCAGCAAAGCAATGGGCATAAAGTAGCAGGAGTACTGTGGCTCAGAGGAGAACTGAAAGGCGTGATTCTCCAACATATCAGATTAACCAAATGTGCAACTTGTGAAATGTTTGCTCAGGCACTGTCTGCAGTAGATGATGAGAAAAATTTTATGTTAAGAGACTTTTGTAAATCTTACGATATTTACCACGCCATCTTAATAAGGTCTGGGCAGAAATTACTAAAGGCTGTTTAAATGGCATATGGAAGAAAATATGCACATGGCATGTAAAAGGCTTCGAAAGATTTGAAAAAGACGAATCATATGAAGATGTTACAGATAAGGTTGTAAAGATTGCAGAGCTACTTCAGTTGGAGGTTAATGCCAAAGAAGTTGTTGTTGTTATTTGGTTTTTAGGAGCATTAGCAAATAAGGCCATATTGCTCCAGGGATATGCGATGGTCATTCTATGACCTTTCCAGATCCTCTGTATTTGGTGGTCACGGGCTTGAACCCTGGTCTAATCAAGAAGCGTGTGCTACGCACTGCTGCTCCTGCCCACCTGGCTACGGAGGCACCGGCCAAAGATGTAGAGGAGTTAATAGAGGAAGAGAAGGAATTATCTAATGAAGAACTTATTGACTTGCAGGCAGCGATAGTGAAAGAAGAAATTGCTGACGAAATTCAAGATGAACCAAATGAGGAGCCAAGACGCTTCATCACCAGAAAGATGGCATTTTGTGAAACTGCATCGGCAATGGAGAGGTTTGAGAAGACGGATCCTGACAGCGAACGATTCTTAAAAGTTAACAGAGGGGTGAATGATATGCTTGCTTGCTACAAATAAATCTACGATGAAAAGAAAAAAGTCACCGTCCAGTCATCCATTAATATGTTCTTTCATAAAGTTGAGTGACTGACCCCTTCTAAATCTACACAGCCCTCATCCTCCGCAGAACTGTACTTATCAGCTGACGATGTCGATTCTGGCAACGATGCCGAGAGGTAAAACTTACTGACGTTATGCCTGGCTCCTCTCTTTTTTTGTAATTTTATAATTTTGAAATTTGCACGCTTTTGTAATTTTTCCTGTGCATTAGATAAAAAATTGAATAAATACAATAAATAATTCTATTTACACATTCGTCAAACATTTATTTATTGATTCAATCAATTCAGCGAGCACAGTTGCGAGTGCTGCACAAGCATGGGGAAAATTCCGACTTACGTAGCGTTCCATGGAATGCAACCCTTACGTAAGTTGGAGAGTTCTTGTATTTCACTTTGGAAAGGCAGACCCTTAATCGACCCTTTGTAGGAGTATGGTTTTGGATGCCCAGAATGTGAATGTTGTGTTCCCTTATTATTTTTGAAAGATTATTTATAACGATAATAGTTGTTTGACAGTTAAGCTGGAGTATCTTGCTATATCGGTTATTATTCCTATTAGGATTTCTATCCATAATCTGTTCTTAGTTTAATGTTTTCTTGAGCCTTTAGGTATTCTGGGCATCCGGGGGTCTCTGTATGAATGAGTACCCTTTCTCTTCTTTAGTCTACAGTTGGGACAGGTCTCAGGGGAGTGTTTATTCAGGCACTCTTTGTACTGTAGCCCACTGTGCCACAGTGACCACATGTTGGGTCTTCTTGGTGGCAGGTTTTAGAGGAGTTGCCATAGTTGAGACACATAGCATTGTTGTGCTATTGTGAAGTCTTTCACTGGGTGAGCAGCATTCCACAAACACTCTTTTACCTGAATTGAATATAGCTTTCCTTATAGTCGGGGGGACCTCTACCACCCAGTGCTGGGCATTCCTGGCCTTTGATCTTATCTTAAGTCTTATCCTTAGTTGTCTTTTTAGGTCAATCTGTGCTAGGTCATTTGTTTCCCAAAAGGTTTTTGAGCATCATATCTTCTGTGAATTTCTCCTCCATCAGGTATATTTTTTGTCATAAATGATAATAGTTAGATTTAGTTTTTTCGGTGTGTCCACCTTTAGCCCCCAGGTCCTGGATCTTCTTCTTGTTCTTTATTGCTTCCAGATTTATACTTGTAGCTGTTTCCATACTTCCAAAGGGTCTTGATTTGCAGTTGCTTCAATTCTGTCTTCATTTGGTTTGTTACTTTGTGTTTCACCTCCTCACTGGTTTTCAGCTTGGAGTCTTGGGGTGCCTCAATGATGAGTACATGTCTTGACTCATCATGTCTGGGGTTAATTTTCCTCTGGTCTTGTTATTGTGGATTTCTGGCTGTGACCTGGGCAAAGCTGATTGGAGGTGTGCACTGTGCCTTGGTGCAGAACTGGCCAAATAGGCCAGTTCTGCTATTTTTAATTCCAGCTTGGTGTTTTCAACGGTCAAGTCCACCATGAGCTTTTCCATTGAATTCCAGACCTTTGTAATCTTGATAATTATGGAGGAGGTAATCTTACTACCCTGTTTGAGGCAGTCCAACATACTGGTCTTTAGGGCATATGTATAATCTATTGTATTGGAGTACAATATGGAATCAGGATCTCCAGTGACCACCGTATCTGAGAGGGTGGTTTCTTCCTCTTTAGTTTGATGTTGGGGGAATTCTTTCCCCAAAGTGTCCACAAACTTAATAAGGGGCTCTTGAGAACTCTACAGGCTTGCACCTAAGTCTTCTGAGGCCATTGTTAGGTCAGTGGGCATTGTTGGTGAAGCAAGAATGTCTCACTCAGGCAAAGTCGTATCCATGGAGTCACAGCTTAAAGATAGTTGTTCACGATGAAAGTTTCCAAAGTGATCAATATTGAACACTTTTGATAGTTTGTGTGTTGTGTGCGCATGCGTGTGAACAAATATGTGAATAAAGAATGAGGTAGGAAAACAATGCAGTGTATGGTCTGCATCAAAAACTAGGGAAGTGTGATGGGGAGAGGAGTAGCAACAAAGAGAGGATCAGGTGCAAAGCAGCAGGGGATCTCCAAACAGAGTGGAGGGCCAAACATTATAAAATACAAGGCACTCTGATAATGCACCTGCACAAAATATTATATAGTTGGTACACATCAATATCATACACGAGGTGCTACCCAAATGTTTCTGAAATTTTAATGTTGTGCGGGAACTACGTCTAGTACAGACTTGAGGCACTCGGTAACATTGCATTCATCCTTTGTGAATCAGTGTGCCATGTGGTGCCGGGCTGGATAGAGTCAATGAATATTTATGTGCAGTTCTTTGGCAGTGTGTTTCGCATAGTTTGTGATTGTTGCGATGGCTGATGTGAGAAAGCAAAGTGCTTGCATCAAGTTTTGTTTCCTTCTTAATGATACAGCAGCAGAAACTCAGCAGAAAAGAAGATTCCACACGCTTTTGGTGACAATGCTTTATGCCAGATGCAGACCTACTACTGGTTTAAATGTTTTAAAAATGGTTGAATGTCGGTTGATGACTACGATTGCTCTGGGCGCCCATCATTGAGTACCACCCCGGAAAATGTTGCAAAAGTTGGGGCGTCGAACCATGAACACTGCAGATGGAACATCCATGGCATTTCTAGCATTGTAGGACTATCATACAGAACATGTCAATGGATTTTGTCAGACAAATTGAAAATAGGAAGGACTGCGGCTAAGTCCACAGTTAGTATTAGTAATGGTCGCATGGTGCAAGAAAGCCTATGGCTTATGCTGCACCAGCCAAAAAAAAACCCTGAATAAAAACAATGATAAAAAAATAATAATAAAATAAATAAATAATAATAATTAATAAAAGAAAAAGAAATTAAACCTATCACTCTATGCGCTTCCCTCACCCGAAGGTACTATCCAGATGACGGTTGAATTTCCCCAAACTGTCAGCCTCTACCACCCATGTAGGCAACCTATTCCAGTAATTTATAACTCACTGGCTAAAATAAAACTTCCTGCAGTCCAATCTAAACATTTCCCCCCGTAACATAAATTTATGTCCCCTAGTTCTAGCATCATTTATAATCTTGAAAATTTCGTCCTCATTCATTTTACTGATGTCTCTCAGAGCTTTAAACATCTCAATCAAATCGCCTCTAAGGTGTCTAGTTTCCAAACTCTGCAACCCACATATTCAAAGTCTTTCTTCATAAGGACGGCCTTTTGCTGATCTCACCAGGCGAGTTACCCGTCTTTGCACCCTTTCAAGAAGCTCGATGTCTTTCTTTAGGTGCGGTCTCCATACTTGAACACAGTATTCCAAGTGTGGGATAACAAAAGCCTTATATAATGGGATTATCATGTCCCTATCTCTACTTCCAAAAGTTCAATAGATCACCAATAGGACACCATGGGCCTTCCATGCAACCTGTTTGCAATGCTCAGAGAATTTCATGTCTGACCGTATTGTAACACCCAAGTCCCTTTCCTCCAGTACTGGGTTTAGTTGAACCCAACCAAGTGAATAAGTTATTTTGGGATTACTGTAATACCTTACACTTTGTTGGATTAAAGCATAGCTGCCATTTTACTGACCACTCCTGAAGTCTATCTAGGTCTTTCTGAAGAAGCTCAGCTTGACAGTGATCATTAACTAGTCTACCAATTTTAACATCATCTGCAAATTTAGACATCACGCCCTCTATCCCTTCATTGATGTCGTTTATGAAAATTAAAAACAACAGTGGTCCTAATACTGATCCTTGGGATATCCCATTTCTTACATCAACCCAATCTGAGGAATAGCCATTTATCACAATCCTCTGTCTCCTGCCCTGAAGCCATCCAGCTATCCATCTAAGGATTTTTCCCTGTGATTCCAACCTGTTCCAGCTTATAAAGTAACTGCTCATGTGGGACTGAGTTAAACGCTTTGCTGAAATCCAAATAAACAATGTCGAAATTATTCCCTAAATCCAGCTCGTGAGTGATCCTTTCGAAATAGCAAACCAGATTTATTAGACATGATTTTCCCTTTACAAAACCATGCTGAGTATCCTTGAGAATTTCAATTTGATCCAAATGATCCTAAATTCCACCCTTGATCATTGCCTCCATGATTTTCCCTACGACTGAAGTCAGACTGACAGTTCGATAATTTCCCACTTCACTCTTAGAGGCGCCCTTATGTATGGGAGATACATTGGCAATTTTTCTTTTTTTTTTTTTTTTTTTTTTGTTAGTTGTTGGTGCATCAGTTTCTATGCCCATATTGCACCTCCAAAGTTTTTGCATTTTACTGTGATCCAAGCCCGAGGCGGGAATCAAACCCGCGACCTTTGAGTTGCCAGGCAGGCACTTTACCTACCTGGCTAGTATGGTCGGCGGCAATTTTTCCAATCCAAGGAAATCTCCCCAGAGTCTAGTGATGCTCGCATAATTAGCCTCAATGGTTCAATGCACTCACTTGCCGCCTTCTTAAGATTATAGAGTATATTCCATCAGTTCTAGGAGCCTTACTGGCCTGTAGGCTCAAAAGTGTTTTCATTAAATAATCTTGCAAAATTTCAATATCATTAATTACATATTTTCAACTTCGCTCCCACAATTTCCCATTGCCACAAAAGGTTTTTCATTTGTAAATATCAATGCAAAATACCTGTTGAGTTCATCTGCAACGGCAGCTGGTGTATTTAATACTATTCCCTTTCCCTTACATAAAGGTCCAATCTAGTTTGTCGTGCTCTTCTTGGCATTTATACATGTGAAGAATTCCTTATTCCCCCTCTTTGCTCTGTTTGCTAGTGATTTCTCATAAACTGCCTTTGCCCGTTGAACCTTTTCTCTGGCTCTATTACAGAATCATCTTGTAGCTGTTATAGGCTTCAGTACTTTTTATTGCTCTGTAACTTTTCCATGCCATGTTTTTCTGCTCAAGTAATGTGGCAACTTCACTATTCATCCAACTTGGAACCCTCCTCGTGGAGTATTTTTTTAATGGTAAATACGCATTCAAGGCATCTGTGATTAATGTTTTAAAAGCATACCACAGTTCAATTGTATTCATTCTCTGTGCGATATCTACCCAGTTAATAGAGGCCGTGTAGTACCTTCAGGCACTGTAATTTCCTTTTCTGAAATTAAAACCCATTCCTTTGCCATTTACTACTCCTACCTCTTTCATCATCATCCACTGTAGAACTCCGTGATCACTTCCTGCTACTGGTTCCTCTACTGTCAGCCTTGTTATGTCATCTGATTCATGGGTGATGATGAGGCTTAGGATATTCTTTTCTCTAGTACTTTCCCTGACATGTTGATATAAATAACAGTCATCTAGTTGATTTAAAAATTTTGTTCCATGTCGAGTTTCCTTCCCATTTACTCCAATCAATTAGCATTAGTAGAGGCATTTGATGCAAGAAAGCAAGCTTATGCAGCATCAGCCAAAAAAAAAAAAAAAAAAAAAAAAACCCACTTCCACTTCACCCCTCTGTTCGTTCAAAATACCTGTCCAGCTGAGCCTTAAACTTATTTAGGCTATCAACCTCCACTACAAGGGATGGAAGTCTGTTCCACCAACCAACCACCTGCTGGCAAAAGGCAAATTTCCGCACGTCTATCCTACATCTGTCTTTCCTCAATTTGAATTTATGCCCTCTCAGGTGATTATTCTGAGCTAGAGGAAGAATCCCATCAGCATTGAGCATGCTCATACCATTCAAGGCTTTATACACCTCTATCAGATCACCTCGCTGGTGCCTAGTCTCCAGACACTGTAATTTGCAAAACTTAAGCCTTTCTTCGTAAGAGCACCCCTTTGTTCCATTCACTAATCTCGTTGCCCTTCTCTGTACTCGTTCCAGCAGCTCTACATCCTTTTTGAAATGAGGCCTCCAGACCTGTATACAGTACTCTAGGTGTGGCCTGACCATTGCCTTATACAAGGGAATAATCACCTCCTTATCCCTGCTGGAAAAATTCCTGTATATCATTGACAATACTCCATCAGCTAATCTTGCAGCCCGTCTGCACTGCTCAGAGAAATTCATATCTGCCTGCACAACCACCCCCAAGTCCCTTTCTTTCTCTACCACTGTCAGTGTAGTACCACAGAGTTGATACGTTGCTCTGGGGTTGCTGTTTCCCATTGTAGTACTTTACATTTGTCAATGTTAAACTTCATTTGCCACCTCTCAGCCCATCTGCTCAACCTTTCCAGATCCTGTTGCAGCAGCATAGTGTCAGTAGTGTCCTTGACAACCCTGCCAACCTTTGTATCGTCTGCAAACTTGGACATTAAGCTTGATATACCATCATCAATATCATTTATAAATACAGAAAACAATAATGGACTGAGCCCTGAGGGACTCCACTAATAACATTAGTCCACGATGAGCAGTGTCCATTGATTACCACTCTCTGTCTTCTCCCCCTCAACCACCCCTTTATCCATAGCAGCAATTTGCCTCCAATGTCACACTGCTCCAATTTGTGTAGCAGTCTTCCATGTGCAACAGTATCAAAAGCCTTTCTAAGATCCAAGTATATAATATCAAAGCTATTCCCTGCATCCAGTTCTTTTGTGACTGCATCATAGTATTAGTTCATCTGACATCCATTTTGGCCTAAACCTTGAACAATATTTCTTAGTTGGTATGTAAAGCCTAGTAGCTTCCAAGATAAGTTCTTTGAATGCTTCCCATTTTGAATTTGCTGTTGGTAACATCATCAGTTGGTCCCACTGTATAGAATTTAAATACTGTCTCAGTCCATCGTAGTCGCCTTTACGGAAGCAATAACCCTTCCCTTTACCCCTAATGGTAGTTACCTCTTTGAGTATATCCCACTTCAGCACACTGTGATCACTGCCACCTAGTGGTTCATTTATCTGCAGATTCTTAATGCATGAAGAATCACTGCTGATAATCAAATCAAGAGTATTACTCCCTCTAGTTGACTCCCGAACATGCTGATGTAGAAAACAATCATCCAATAAATCCACAAAAGCCCTGCTAGTATGTGAGTTACCAGCCCCCAAATTCCAGTCAATATCTGGGAAATTAAAATCTCCCATTATAAGACTCTCTGATTTACTGGTCCACTCTATTTCCCTGTACAGTTTCTTATTATACTCATCAGAGTCATTAGGCCTATAGCACACTCCTACTCTCAATTTTGATCTCCCAATGCTTATGTCACACCAAACTGACTCAACACTGCACTGTCCAGCGATGTCGACTGGCTTCACTTCCTTGGTTTTTATGTGTTTCTTAACTAATAGCATAACCCCTCCCCCCTTCCTATCCTGTCTATCCTTTCCGTAGACGTTGTACTCCCCAAATTCCAGTTCTGCATCCCTTATATCCGTGTGACACCACGTCGCTGATATCCCAACAATATCTGCCTTTGATGTTTTGAGCAATACCTCAAATTCATCAAATTTATTTACTAAACTCCTAGCACTGGTGTACACGCAAGTATACCTGCACCTGTTTCTATTCTTAGCTACCCTAACACAATCCATGTGTTTACTTGTACCGCAATGGCTCCCAGCAGTCTCTGAAATATCATGCATCTTGTTTTTCAGGCTTCTGCTCATTCTAATAGAAGGAGTGCAAGAATCTCTTTCACCTCTGCCAGTGGCTACTGTCAATCTATTGGTCTTTGTCTCCCCCCAATCTAGCAGTTTTCCGACCCACCTAACACTGCCTCGATAGCATCAGCAAATATTCTTGCACCCTTTCTATTTAAGTGTATCCCATCCCTGTAGAAGCAATCTCTCCTGTTAACAAGTACAGTCCAGGCTGAAAAAAAATCTACCCCTTGAGCCTTGCACAATCTTTCCAGGACCGAATTGATCGACAAGGCTCTCATCATATACTCCCTCCTATCGTGTCTGGGCAGAATTGCAGACACTTTCAAATTCAACCCTAATTCTCGGCTTTTGTTCAACTGTACTTGTTAAGTAAGTAAGTTAAGAAGCAAAAGATGATTAAAACAAACAGCTATACAGAGAAGCCATAAATCAGAATGTCTTATAATGGGGGATTTTAACGTTCCAGATATTGACTGGAACTTGCGGGTTGGTCACTCACAGAACATGAGGACTTTTGTGGTTTTATTGGATGACTGTTTTCTACAGATGCATGTTAGAGAAGCAACAAGACGGAATAATTGTCTTGATCTGATTATTACCAGTGATTCTTCATACATTAAGAATCTGCAAGTAAAAGACACACAGTGGCAGCAATCAGAGTGTGCTAATATGGAATTTAAGTAAAGATGTAACTACCACCAAGGGGAAGGGGTTTTGCTTTCATAAAGCAGACTACAGTGATCTCAGACAGTTTTGAAATTCTAAGCAGGGGGACCAACTAATGTTGTTGCCAATAAAAAAATTCTAAGTGGGAAGCTTCTATGATTATTTCCATCAGGGAAATAATCATAGACGCTACTAAAAAATACAGTTCACGGCTTAGACCTAAATGGATGTTAGATGAACTTTTGAGACGTGGTGGAGAAGGAAAATGCATGGGATGCATATAAATTATCAGGTGATACAAAAGTCTACAGAAGATATAAACTAGTCTGCAGGCAGATTACGAGAAGTCTCTGGCAAAGAACGCAAAGACTTCTATGCTGATATTAGCAGCAGAAGGAAGGAAGGAAGGAATTAAATCACATTGGGCCAGCCACTTGATGTCATTAGGTTAACTATTGATGACCCTGCTTAGGTTGCTGGCAAATTGAATGAGAAATTCTTTTACGAAGGGGATGCCAGAAGTTCAAACTCTAACAGGGAACTAAATGATTTTGTAATAACTGAGAGAAAAGTGATAGAGAAATCGTTGCAAGAAAGTCACAATAAGAAAGGCACCTGGGATCTATCCAATTATATTAAGAGAGGCAGCGAAGAAAGTAAGCAAATGCTTAGCCATAATTATAACAGCATTCTTGGATTAAGGGGAGGTCCCCACAGACTGGAGATGGGTGAATGTACCTCAATTCACAAAGCAGGATCAGAACTGTAGTAATTGGGCTGTTCTAGGGAAAATAATGGCTTCACTATTAAAAGAAGCATTGTATGATCATCTAGAGGAGGCCACAATTATATTTCGGCCACAGACTGGCTTTGTTAAGGAGAAATCTTGTTTGAGCAATTTTATTGGTTACTACAATGTGATCACAAAGGAACTGGATGCAAAAAATAATTTTTATATCATATACCTGGATATCAAGAAAGCTTTTGATACTGTTCCACATAAAAGACTGATGCACAAATTGGAGAAGCTTGACATTAAGGGCAAGTTGCTGCTATGATTATGAAGGTTGAGTAGGAGAAGGCAGTTGTAATCAATGAACATTGCTCTTTAAGGACCAACATTATTAGTAGAGTCCCACAGGGTTCAGTGTTGGGCCCACTGTTAGTTTCCATATTTATCAATGATATTGATGAGGGCATATCAGGCTTAATGTCCAGATTAGCAGATGATACAAAGGTTGGAAGAGTAGTTAATGATAGTACAAAGGGTACTAGGAAAGTTTTGCAATACAGCTTTGTTTATTTAATTTTTTCAAAGTAATTTCCTCTACATTCAATACACCTCTCCATCCTCCGAAACCAATCTTTAAACCAGTTCTGCCAAGTTTCACTAGGGAGTAAAGCACACTCGTTGTCCCAAGCCCGTAGAAGGTCCTCATCACTGGAAAACCGCCTCCCTTTTAGCTTCATTTTCACATGCAGGAACAGTGCAAAGTCGCAGGGAGCAAGGTCTGGACTGTAGGGAGGGTGCTCGAGAAGTTTCAGTCCTGTCGTGGTCAAATATTCGGTGCAGGCTTTGGCGCGGTGACCTGGAGCATTATCGTGATGGAGGTACCAGGTGTCCATTCTTGACTTTGGCCGCAGGTCCTTCATAGATCCAATGACTTTAGGCAGGCATTGTTCAGTATACCACTTAGCTGTGACTGTCTTCTGCGTGTCCAAAACGACACGTTCCACAATTCCACTCGATTTGAAAAATACAGCTATCATTTTCTTCTTTACAGATCGGGATTTTCTGACAATTACGGGTGTGTCGTCATCATCAAAGACCCAAACTTTGTTTTGAGCCTTGGTCGGCAGATCGTAATAGTTCAGCCAAGTCTCGTCACCTGTCACGATGTTGTTCACATACCGAGATTGTCCCTTATCAAACTTTTTTAACATCTCCCGGCACCAAGTCACACGTCATGTCATCTGCTCTTCAGTCAGTTGATGCGGCATCCAGAGAGAACAAAGTTTCTTCACGTGCAAATGATCTTGCAGAATCGAACGAATTGCTGGTGCATTTAGGCCCAAAGTATCCTCTATCTGTTGGTAGGTCACTCGCCTGTTTTCGTCAAGCATTTTCCTCACAGCAGTAACGTTTTCCTCCGTAACTGACGTTCGTGGCCTTCCCGGCCTCTCAGAATCCTCCAGAGTGAAATTTCCCCTTTGGAATTCTCTATACCACCTGAATATCGTTGTACGATGTGGACAATCATCATCTAGTGCAAGAGTCATTTCTTCTAAGCACTGGTCTATGGTTAAACCACGCACAAAATTATACCGCAAAACTGTCCTTATCTCATTTCCTGACCACGATGCCATCGCAAGCACTTTACACCCTCACTACTAATGAATAACTGAGCCCATCGACTTGGCGCGGCGGCTACTATGCACGTATGAACATGTCTCAACATGCAGCAACAAGCAGCTTCCTGTGATTCATTGTTGCGTCATATTGCAAAACTTTCCTAGTACCCTTTGTATGCTACTGCAAAAGGATCTAGAAAAGTTAGGCAGATGGGCTAAGAAATGGCAATCAAAATTTAACAATGATAAATGCCAAGTACTGCGTATGGGTAGCAATAACCCCAGAGTAATGAACCAACTCTGTGGTACTACATTCTGGGTAGTGGAAAATGAAAAGACATGGGGGTAATTGTGCAGTCAGATATGAAGTTTTCTGAGCAGTGCAGACAGGCTGACAGAGCAGCTAATGGGTCTTGTCAATGATATACAGGAATTTTGCTAGCAGGGATAAGGAGGTGATTATCCCCTTATATAAGGTCAGGCTCACCTTGAGTACTACATACAGGTCTGCAGTTCCACATCCTCATTTTAGGATGTGGAGCTGCTGGAATGAGTACAGAGCAGGGCAATGAGATGGATGAGGGGAAAAAAGGGGTACTCTTACCAAGAAAGGGTTTAGTTCTGCAAATCGTAGCATCTGGAGATTAGGCACTTGCAAGGTGATCTGATTGAGGTTTTTAAGGCTCTGAATGGATTGAGCAAGTTCAATGCTGATGGGATTCATCTTCTTGCTCAGCCAACACACCTGAGGTAGCAAAAATTCAAACTGAGAAAGGGTAGTTGCAGAATAGATGTGAAGAAGTTTGCCTTCAGCCAGCAGGTGGTTGGTTGCTAGAACAAAACTTCCTCTGTTGTTGTGGAAGTTGATAGTTTAAATACATTTAAGGAAGAACTATACAAACTATGTGAGGGGTCTTTTTTTTTTTTTTTTTTTTTGGCTGATGTTGTATAAGCATTTGCCACTGCTAAAACTAATGCAATTTTATTGAAAAATTCTATAGAATGGAAGTGTTTAAGGAATATGAGGGTTGTTTTATAAATTTTTAGCCTCTCATATTTATGAAGATATGGTGAAAACATTACGCAGATCTGTCTCATCGCATGCAACTGTTAAAAATTGGATGGCTGAATTTAAACGTGTCAGAACCAGCATGAAAGATGAAAAGTGCAGTGGATATCTATTAAGAGCTGCCAATCCAAAATACATCAATAAATTTCACAACATGGTGATAGATGACTGGCAGCAATTGTTAGATGTTTGTTTGTTTGTTATTTAGTTTTTAGGAGCATTGCAACTAAGGCCATATTGCTCTGGGGATATGTGGTGGTCATTCCCTGACCTTTCCACATCCTCCGTATATGGTGGTGACGGGCTCGAACCCCGGTCTAATCAAGAAGTGTGTGCTACGCACTGCTGCTCCTTCCCACCTGGCTACGGAGGCGCCAGCAACTGTTAGAGAACTGGTTGAGGTCATAGGCATCTCAACTGAATGGATGCAAAACATTCTGCCATAAGAATTAGGTACAGTAATACCCCGACTTACGCGGTTTTGATTTTTTCGTTTGGCAGCACTGCCGCCCACTATCTTCAAGGTCGTTTTTCATCTGTTATCGATATACGGTGCGACGGCTGAGAATGAGAGCGAAAGATGAACAAAATTCAACTTTATTGTGCATGAGCTGCACACATATACAAGAATTTGTATTCCATCTGTCGTATTTATATGTGTGCGTTCGAATTCGTGCTCAACTTTTGTCGGAAATTACATCGTTTTCACGAGAGAAATGGATCGCGTCGGTCGAGCCGTATACAGTCAGTCCTCGTATAACACGTGTTTACACTACACGAATTCGATCATACACTATTTATAAATACGGTAATGATATCTTATAATATAACACGAACCGAATTGGCTTATGCACGATTCGCCTTTGTGTTTACAAGAAATGGCAGTCGAACGCAGAATCACCCCAACCGAATGCAACACGATAGGAATGAAGAGAAGATTCTGAAAATGTATTTATGTTTTTTATATCAGTGAAGGGGAAACACATTTCACCATAATAACGTAAAAACCAACACAATTCCAGCTATCGGTATGCAATTAGATCGAGTTTACTACCAGTTTACAACAGATTCCACTAGCAGAAACGCGACTGGATTGTTATTGTTTTATGGTAGTAACCCCTGGAAATGTGAGGTGTTAATAGTGTATCTCTGCCTTTATGGTGTTGTTTATTCAATTGCTACATGCGCGCAGCTTTGTTTATGCGTATCAAGCGTGCCTCCTCGTTTTGTAATTGTGCTTTTTTCCCTAAAAATGAGTAAAATACTTAAAAGGTGTGAAAAGGAAGCGTACTGGTCAAGACACTGCAGATTCAGAGAGAAAAAGAAAAGCAATTATCGATAAACAGAGGCGGACTGAGTCAAAAATTCTTACCCGGGAAAATTTGTAGTGGCCTCATACTAGCGTTTATGGCCAAAATCACACCGGGGTTTCCCCTTTAAGTCTTATGGCCAGTTCGCCTCTGTCGATAGAGAAAAAAAAATATGAAATTGTGAAACGCTTTGAGCGAAATGAAAGACCATGTGATATTGCATGTGCTACAGGCCTAAATGAAGCAACGGCGAAAAGCACATGACAATTGCAAACTTGACATGTTGAAAATTGAAAAGGGCTCAATTGTAAAGGGCTTAAAAATTTTAGAAAACATAGACTCCAACGAAGAACGCGTTATAGCTACAAAGCAAGAAATAAAAAAAATCATTAGCTTGCTACGATGAAATTCTGCATGAAAAAAAGAAGGCGCTGTGTTGTCAGACGAATTTGTTAAATTTTATGAAGCCATCGACATCGAAATAACTTTTTTACGTAAGTCATTTATTTTTTAATACATATTTTGTATTAATATGTATAAAGAACTGCAATTTTATTAATATTTTTCTTCTAAACTAGTGTTTTTGTTAGTCCTTGGTCCCAATTAAACAAAATTTATATGTATTTATATGCAAAGTTGTACCCCGACTTACACGAATTCGACTTAAGCGATTTTCGTCGGACCCACCTATTGCATAACTTCGGGGTATTACTGTATTAAAAAAGTTTCTGCATGATAGGTTCCTGGCTTTAGACACCCAACAGAAACGTCTTCAATTCAGAACTTCAAAGCAACTCTTTTTGGTTGTTATCAAATAGATTCTGAAAACTTTCTAGCCAGATCTGCTACTGCTATAGATGAAAAATGACTTTATAACTACCAAACAGGGTGAAAACTAGTTGGCAGTGATGAAAGTCAATGGAAGCATGCTGATTCACCACCTCCCAAGAAGGATAAGTCAGTCCACAGCAGGCAAGCTCATAGATCCCTGCCTTCTGAGATTTTAACATAGACTTAACTCTAACAAACTCAATTAGCGCTAGATTTGTCTGTGGATGGAAAGTCAAATCTGACTGGGTATTGAGTGATCATTGTGAGATATTTTATGAAATCAATACACATAGGGAAAACACTGTTGTCTTGAATCAATTACGTCACTTTTCTGTTAAGCATGCAAACTGGGATAACTTTGAGAGAAGTCTTCAGCAATCCATGATTGTGATCTCTCTGATTTATCTAACATGACAGGTGAGAACTCTGTGGGGTTTTTGCAAAAACTTATCTATGATGCGTGTGTAGCTGCTATGAAACGGAAACAGATAAAACATAAACCAGTTAAGTGGTGGACACCTCAGCTTACTCTATTGAAAAAACAGGTTAATAAGGCTGGGAAGCAATTTCAGAAGAGCAAACGTAAGGAAAGTGCCTTGGAAGTTATTCGATTAAAGAAAGACTATCAAAGTCTTCGTAATAAGTATGTCTATGTTATTGCTAAACAGAAATATGACTGCTGGAAAATGTTGGCGAAAACAGCAGGAAATAATGACCCTTGGGGATTGGTTTATAAAATATGTACTGGCAAATTCAGAGCAGCTGCTGATGTTATATATTCTATTGGCAAGGGCACCACTGAGACGTGTAGTTGGAAAGATTCCATGAGGGCAATCTTAGATCATATTATCATTACCTTATAGGTAATGAAAATATGGCTGATAACCCATGTGTTAATCTAGAACATCATCATATGCAGGCGTAGAATGAGTCGTATGGTAACAACATTGAAGAATTACCCTTTACTCATGATGAACTTCTCACCATTGTTAAGTCCATTAAAAATAACAAACGTCCAGGTATGGACTTACTGGAGGGAGAGGGTCTGACGTAGCCCAGTGGTCAGGAGCGAGAGTGCATAGCACGCATTCCTTGAGTGGACCGGGGTTCAAGCCCGTGACTACTAAATATGATAAATATTTGTATTGACGATTTATTGTAAACTCTACTGACTTGGTTGTCGTGCTGGAGTATAAACAAAAAATTTATTTTATTTATTTATTAATAAAAAAAGTTCTCTCATCTTTATTCAGACAAATTGTTACAAGTTTTTAATAACTGTCTAAGATATGGTGTATTTTCATCTCCTTGGAAAGATGCACTGCTCAAAATTATCCTAAAATCTCCAACCAAGCCAACCAGTTCACCTGCTTCATATAGACCTATTGCATTGCTTCCTGGTCATGGTAAAGTTTATGAGAAACTTTTAGCCATGCGGTTTACTATCTACCAAAGAAGTAATATTGGCGTTTCTAACAAACAATATGGTTTCACTCCTGGTGTACGTACCGAGGATTCACTTCACTCTTTAGTTTGCAATGTTCAGGAATCGAATTATAAATATACCTTTTGTAGACTTTGCTGGTGCCTTTGATTCCATTAGTTGGGACAGCGTACTGATGATGCTGCACATGGCTAAATGTTCTTTTAATATTTCCTCTATAATTAAAGATTACTTTAGAGATTGCACAGTAACAGTTAAGTCGAATTTTGGAACAATTATGCATCGTGTGACTCAAGGCTCTCTGCAGGGATCTGTCTTTGGTCCTTTAATGTAGAACTTGGTTTTGGAAGATTGGCTCAAGAGAGAATTTGACCACTTACACACAATAGCTTATGCAGATGATATGGTAATACTTGTGCACGGAAACACCAGAAAGGAGCTTGAAATGAGGTCCAATTGCATACTGAAGGAATTACGCAAATGATGTAATTTACACAGGTGGACAATCTCTACATCCAAAACTAAAATCATAATGTTGAAGGGTAAATTGGCTCTTAGCAGACCTCCGCTCGTAAGGTTGAATAGTATTTCCTTACAGAAGGTGCTAATGATTAAATACTTAGGAATATGTATTGCTAGTGGCTTGAACTTTATCCCACATATTAATTATATATCAAAGAAAGTGAAGAAATTTATTGCAATGATCTCAAGAATAATGCGGATAGAATGGGGGATAAAGGGGAAAGCACTCCATTTGATTTATGATTGCATTTTTCTGCCGATTGTTACATATGGTGCATCAATCTGGGTTGCAATCAAAGTAAGCAATACCAGAAAGCTCTATTCTAATACATCGAGTTATGTTACTCAAAATAATGGTGATGGCCTGCAGAACTGTTTCCACAGAAGCTTTGCAAGTGTTAGCTGGCAAAATGCTACTTGATTTGCAATTAGTGTTTAGAAGCCTATCCTTTTATTTGAGAAGAGGTATAAAATCCGAGTTGCTGGGCATCAAAATTAACACTTTAAATGACTTAAGAAATGAAAAGGAGAGGATTTGGGAGCTCCTTTTACAAAAATTGCAAAACAGATGAATTGTTCAGAAAAAGGTATAATAACATTCAAATTTTTCTCTTATGTTAATGGTGTGAATTATATTAAACCAATATAATTCACACTGCTGATTAGTACCAAATCTACGTTCATTCTTACTAACAGGTCACGGATCATTTTTTGCTAAACTGAATAGTCTTGGAATCGTAGCAAAATGCAACTGTATATGTGGTGATCTGGAAACACGGGAACATGTCGTGTTTAATTGTTTGGAATATGCTGATTTGCATTTTGATTTACTGAATAATGTTGATAATGCAACTCGTCTGGTGGATGGGATTGAGCCATTACTTATTAAAACAATGGAAACTTTTATTGCCTTTCAAAATTTTGCAAATTCAGGTTTCATGAGAGGAATATACTTTTGCAATTGGAAGAGTTAAGGTTGAATAATGGATGAATTAATGGACTGTACCCTCTTCTTTACATGGAATAGTATGTTAATTTTATATAGGAACAGAGAAAGTTCTTTGCAGAGGTGGACAGGATGTTGGTACTCTGTTTCCTTAAGGGTGGGTGTCCACTTCTGCTCCTGCTAATGCAGTTGGCAAGAAGCCTTAGTTGTTATTCTTGGATTTGATCCTGCAATAACACCTTCTTCCAGCTTGGTTTTGCTGATTAATATGAGTAACTTCTGTTGAGTTCTCTGGCTGTTCGTTGAACTCTGTCTTTTGGAGAATACCGGCAATGATCAATCTCTAGGATGTGATGTTTGTGCTCACTGTGAAAGTGTCTCTTCATTGTTTGCTGCTGTAGCCTACTTGTCCAGCTCGTTGTGATGATCAGTCTTTAGGATGTGATGTTTGTGCTCATCTGTGGACAGTGTCTCTTCATCCGTTTCTGCTGTAGCTGAGGGGATGACCATTGCACAGAACAATTGATTTGTAATGTGAATGTGAAATTTGTATTGTAAATAATTGTATACTGTACTATACTATTTCTATATGTATGGTGGATTTGCTAGATTTTTTTGGCTAGGGGCTGCTTTACTCAATAAAAAAAAAGAATGTCTTCTGAGATTCAAAAGGCATAATAATGGTGATTATCCAATGGGACAAGCAATAAACAGACAATACTGTGATAACTTAATAACCATGTAAGAAGCAATTGATTGTCAAAGATGCCAGGAAAGCTGTTCACACATTTGCTGTAGCCATAGCTGCAATTCACCAGCTGGCTATGAGTTGCTGCATTACCAACCACATTTGTCAGATCAAGATCCATCTGATTTCCACCTATTCTCAAAACTAAACACAAACTTATCTGTCCAACCCAAGCAGCATATGTCAAACACAACTATAAAGATGCTCATAGGCCTTTCAGGAGACAGTAGTGCAACTGTGAATGCAAGATGTTATGATCAACAGGGCTAACAAACTTCCAGTGCAGAATAATAATATGGCGTGACATATGATATACATACTGAGTAGTACAGAAAGAAAGAAGGGATAAGAATATATAATAAGAAAGAAAGAATATAAATGTAACAGAATATATAACTTGAAAGTGCACCAGTAGATCACTGAGAATTGCATGATCACTTGAGAAAATGCTTGGCACTTGGTAAACTTTTAGTTTGATTTAAAAGGATAAGCATGCAAACTTGACTATGCCTTAACTTTAGCCTACTAGCATATAAATAAAATACTTAGCATGAAAAAGCTAAAACTAAGAAAATGCAGATTACAGCATTTTCTTACGCCTGTTTAAATTCTGTTACAGATTCCAGTATAGGCCTCGCCAACCTCTCTGATTTTCACTCAAATTGATTCACCAGAAATTAGGAAGCGGCTTAAGTTCAAATAAGTAAAGAACATATTTATCAATTTGTGCTAGCACTAACATTCACTGATAGATCACTTCTGATCACTGATTGAAAAAAAAATATATTTTGAATTTTCAACAATTAAGCATCTTACCAGAAAAAGCAGCCAAAAATATTAAAGATTTAGCACCATGGGAAAATTTCCAGAAGGTCCTCATTTTAGGTGTGAAAGCAGTCTATAATAAATTTTAACATTGAAACACACAATTAATGACAGTCAATGCAATAAAATTATGATAATCAACAATCAAAGTTATGAGAAACTAAATTATGATAGACAATGTTAAAAAAAAAATATATATATAATTTTGTCACGATCGCCTCCAAGTATAGAAAAACTGTAGGAAGCAAGTTGGCTAAGTGCCTCCTATTAAGTGTCAAATATAAAGGTAGACAAACAGAGAACATCTATAATAAACTCCTATTACAACACTTTTGAAGGGACTGGCCCAGAGACCACTATAAACAAGATTCCCCCACCCCACTTTCAGAAGTTATTTTTCATCAATATTTTAGTAGATAGCATTGATTTTTTTTAAATCCTTTGTTACAATATGCATGAAGCAACAAGTTACATTAGGTTAAAAACATGCAACAATGTTTGCAAGCTTGCTTTTTGGCATCATCATCATGAACTTGGTTTGGCTTAGGTCTTTTAAGACCTGTTCCGTTGTAGCTCTTGGAGGTGGTCTTGATCTCGCCATCATTGTCTTGGTCGACCCGCATCTCTCTTGCTGTAGGTTTGTAGTTAAAGGCTAATTTTGGGATCCGGTCTGGGTTCATTCTTTCTAGGTGGCTGATCCATTTTTTCTGATACCATTTTATGTCATTTACTATGTTATCTACTTTTAATTTCTCACGGATATCTAAATTTCTTTGGTCTGGTCTTGTAAAGCCTAATAATGGTCTTAAAAATCTCATTTGTGCTGCTTCTAGTTTGTGTGCATCTTTCTTATTTATGACCAAAATCTCACAGCTGTAGAAGAGGGCTGATTTTGAAGTGATGTTTGTGCAGTCGTAATTTTGTTTCAGTTGTCATTTGTTTTCCGAAGTGGCATTTAATCGTTCGATTCATTTTATTATAATTTTATAGTTTAATATGGATGTCTTTCCCTTCATATGATATTAAATTTCCCAAATAGGTGAAGTCAGATATTTTTTCTATTATTTTGTCATCAATAGCAATTTTGACTCTTTGTATGTTTTTTCCACATAATCCCTTTTTGGCATCTTCAGCCTTTTTTCCTTTTTTTTTTTTTTTCAACAGTGCACTGTTCACTATATCAACTGGATGCACTTTTGATTTTATGTTTTTCTTAATTAACAGCATAACACCTCCTTCCTTCCTATCCTGTCTATCCTTTCTGTACACATTGTACTCCCCAAATTCCAGTTCAGCATTCCTTATATCTGTGTGACACCACGTCTCTGCTATCCCAACAATATCCCTCTTTGATATCTTGACCAGCACTTCAAATTCATCAAATTTATTTACTATATTTCTAGCATTGGTATACATGCAAGTATACATGCACCTATTCTTATTCTTAGTTACCCTAACACATCCCATATACCCACCTGTTTCACAATCACTGCCATCAGTCCCTGAAACCCCCAGAACTCCTTGCTCCAGGTCGCTACTTATTCTAATAGAAGTTGTGCAAGAATCACCTTCACCTCTAACTTTTAACTTTTAACGGCTACTTTTAACCTTTTAGTCTGTGAATTCCCCCAAGCTAGCAGTTTTCCGCCTAACACTGCCTCGATAGCATCAGCAAATATTCTTGCACCCTTTCTATTTAAGTGTATCCCATCCCTGTAGAAGCAGTCTCTCCTGTTAACAAGCACAGACCATGCTGAAAAAAATTCTACCCCTTGAGCCTTGCACAATCTTTCCAGGGCCGAACTGATTGACAAGGCTCTCATCATGCATTCCCTCCTATTGTGTCTGGGCAGAATTGCAGACACTTTCAAATTCAACCCTAATTCTCGGCTTTTGTTCAACAGTGACCTGTACTTGTTAAGTAATTCTGCCGGTCTCCTACTCTTAATATTATTAGTGCCAACGTGTACAACTATATCACCTTTTGTGCCCTTAAAAGATGATATTCGCTCTACAACGTCATCAACCTTTGCCCCTGGCAGACATACCCTGGTCCTGTTCCATCCATCCTTTTTACACAATATATTCCCCGTCTCCCTGACAATAGAGTCACCAACAATAACTAGTTCCTTTGGGATCAGCACTTGGAGATTGCCGCAGTGTCGCCTGATGCCCAGGAGTGAGCTCTGGCATTGAGTTGGGCAGCTTTTTTCATCTTTCTTTCTTTGGTAGTTATTGGCTCATCGGCTTCAGTGGCCATAATGCACCTCGCAAGGTTTTTTTTGCAGTACTTTGATCCAAGCCCGAGGTGGGATTCGAACCCGCGACCTTTGGGTTGCCAGGCAGGCGCTTTACCCACCCAGCTAGCCCGGTCGGCGTTGGGCAGCCGGGAGCTTGACGGGGCCCTCATATTAATTTCTTCGAGGGCATCTATCTTACACCTCAAGCTCTCATAGACGCCCAGTAGAATGCTGAGTTGATGCCTAATTTCTAGACACTCTCTGCACCTGGCACACACAAAGACATCCTCCTTGGCTAGATCATGTTCTGTTCCAGAGAGTTCGGCAAACATTTCACAAGTTGCACATTTTTTTTAGGCTGTGATGCATTGGAGAATTGCCCCCCCCCTGAGTTCTCCCCCGAGTCACAGCACTCCTGCCACTTTGTGCCCGTTGCTTTGCTGCTCTAGTCTAAGGCATGATATTTTAAATTAATAAGATCAATAAATTTAATTAATTAATTGTCAATACTACACTATCTAATAGAATCCTAAATGCAGTGATGCGTATTACGCTATACAATTATACGCTAGCGCTGCCTGGTGAAGCAGTGACGTTGCTCAGAGAGGGAAGCAGTAACGTTGCTCAGAGAGGGAAGCAGTAACGTTGTGAGCATTCAGCAGTAATGCTGCAAGTGGTGGAGGGTTTATTAAAGCACTAGTACTCATCATAGGAAAAATTCTAGAAAATCATCGCACTAGAAAGATCACTTGGGAACTATCGCTTGGCACTCGGGGCCAATGGACATTTCTCTTCACTAATGTTATTAGTGGAGTTCCACATGGGTCCATATTAGGCCCATTGTTGTTTTCTATTTTATCAATGATATTGATGAAGATATATCAGGCTTAATGTACAAGTTTGCAGACAATATGAAGGTTGGTAGGATTGTTAAAAATACAGTAAGAATGGTATGATGCTGCTGCAACAGGACCGAGAAAAGTTGAGCAGATGGGTTGAGATGTGGCAACTGTAGTTTAACAATGACAAATGCTTTGCATTTGTCAATAACAGTAACCCCAGAGAAACATATCAAATGTGACAGTAGCAGTAACCCCAGAGAAACATACCAAATGTGAAGTACTACACTCAGGGTGGTGGAGAATAAAAAGACTTAAAAGACTTATGGGTAATTGTGCAGTCAGATGTGAAGTTTTCTGAGCAGTGTAGACAGGCTGCAAGAGTAACTCATGGGGTCTTGTCAATGATATATAGGAATTTTTCTAGCAGGGATAAGGAGGTGATTATCCCCTTGTATAAGGCAGTCGTCAGATCACACCTTGAATACTGCATACAGTTCTGGAGGTCTCATTTTAGGAAATGATGCTGAGTTACTAAAATGCATACAGAGAAGGGCAAGCAGATTAGTGAGTGGAACAAAGGTTGCTGTTACCAAGATAGGCTTAAGTTCTGCAAATTGCACTGTCAGGAGAGTAGACAACTGCGGGGTGATGCGATCGAGGTGCATAAGGCCTTGAATGGTTTGAATAAGCTCAATGCTGATGGGATTCTTCCTCTTGCTTAGATTCTGGACCTGAGGAGGCATAAATTCAAATTGAGGAAAGACAATTGTAGAACAGATGTGCGGAAATTTGCTTTTAGCCAGCGGATGGTCGATTGCTGGAACAAACTTCCATCTGTCATCGTGGAAGTTGACAGCTTAAATAAATTAAAGCCTGAACTAGACAAACGTTTGGAGTGAATGGATGGGTGAGGAAGGTTTTTTTCCTTCCTCACCCATCCTCACCCCAAAAAAAAAAATATATACTGTATATGGTTTTTTTTTTTTTTTTTTGGCTGATGCTATAAGCGTGCTTTCTTGCATCATATGCTTCTACTAATGCTAATGTCTTTTTCACTTTCCTCTCAGTTATCTCGGTTAGCTCCCTGTGAGGTTCTCATGACCTCCTAGAATTCCACATGCATGAATGTAGATGCAAAATACTTATTCACTTTATCAGCAACCTGGGAAGAATCATCAACAGTTAAACCATCGTTGTCAAATGGGCCAATGTGATTCCCTTCCTTCTACTGTTAATATATGCAGTAACATTGCAAGTGGTGAAGCAGTGACGTTGCTCAGAGAGGGAAGCAGTACAGCTAGAACGAGTACAAAGAAGAGAAACAAGATTGGTGAGGGGAACAAAGGGGGCGCTCTTACCAAGAAAGGCTTAAGTTCTGCAAATTGCAGTGCCTGGAGAGTAGGCACATGCAAGGTGATCTGACTGAGGTGTATAAGGCTTTGAATGGGTTGAGCAAGCTGAATGCTATTTTGAATGCATTCACCTTGAATGGGATTTGAATGGGACTCTTCCTCTTGCTCAGACTAAGAACCTGAGGGGGGCACAGTTTGAAATTGAGGAAAGGTAGTTGTAGAATAGATGTGCAGAAATTTGCTTTTAGCCAGCGGGTAGTTGATTGGTGGAACAGGCTTCCATCTTTTGTTGTGGAAGCTAATAGCCTAAATAAATTTAAGGCTCAGCTGGACAGGTATTTGGAACAAATGGAGGGGTGAAATGGGAGGTTTTTTTTTTTTTTTTTTTTTTGGCTGATGCTGCATAAGCTTGCTTTCTTGCATCGTAATGCCAATGCTAATGCTAATATGAGGAAAGAAGTCTTTGGTGCTTTTTTTTTGCATTCTTTGCCAGAAACTTCTTACAATTTGCCTTGGCACCTCCTTAGTCAATTGATTACAGACTAGGTTCTATCTACCAGAGGCTTCTGTATCCCAAATAATTTATTTGCATCCCATGCATTTTTCTTTTCAGCCACACGTCTCAGTTCATCTGACATCCATTTAGGTTTAACCCTTGCATCGCATTTCTTCGTTGGAATGAAAGTCCTAGGAGCTTCTATGATTACCTCCCTGAAATCTTCCCATTTAGCATTTTCTGCTGGCAACATCATCAGATGGTACCCACTGTAGTCACCCTTACAGAAGCAAGGGCCCTTCCTTTCATCCTTCACAGTAGTTATATCTTTAAGTAAGTCCCACATCAGCACATTGTGATCACTGTCACCCAGAAGAAAATCAGATACACGTTGAGTATCCCGAATCATAAATGCTTGGGGCTGCCAGAAATGTTTCAGATTTCGGAATACATGGCATGGTGGAGTTGAATTAAGGTGAAAATCAAATTTAGATTTCATGCAAAAAAATTCAATTTTAGTTACCAAAAAACCATGATGGTCTCTGCTTTCAAAAGAATATAAATGCAACAAACAAAAAATATAAATTCAACAAATACTAATTTAAAGTTCATATTTAATGCGAAAAAAATTCCTTTTTATTTACCATCTTGAGAAGGAACATCACAAGGGGCTGAACCAGGAACTGGCTCGTTCAGAGATGAGGAGACATTGTGCTGAATGGACTTTTTAAATGTTTCTTACAGAGTCATTTGCCTCATTAACAAAGGTTTTTTTTTTTTTTTTTTTTGTAGAAGTCGCTCTTTTATTTTATAAACTGACATTATTTCTTGTTCTGTTATAAAAGCATGCTGTTCTAGTCCTTCAATGAGCTCATCACACTTTTTCACCATGTTGTCTATAGGCATTTTTACTGCAGTGCTAACAATGTTACCTTCATCATCACTTTTACTATGATCACCTTGATTCAAAACAATTTCAGCTATTTCATCAATATCAATGTTAAAGACCTTCAATATACACTTTTTCCAGCTTACTGACAGACTCCGAAGGCACTGTTTTTGCATATGTAAGGAGTTCAGACATCTTTTTTTTTTTCAAAATCATTAGCTTCATCATCATCATCACTGAGCACAGTCACAGGCCTGAGGTTGTACTAGGCACGCATAATCGTGTTTTTAGTCACTGAGGTCCAAGCGTTTGCAACAGCATATGTGGCATCCTTCAGGTTAAACACCTTCTGGAAATCTTCCACACACCTCTGTTCACTGCTGCCAGCATGCTGTTCAATAACGCGTTTTTATATTTACATATCATTGACCTAAGGATACCCTGGTCACATGGCTGAATTAATGAAGTCACATTTGGGGGAAGTACATGGCATAAACATTATTTTTGATGATCATTTCAGCTGTCAAGAAATAAGAGTCTATATAAATTCTATATAATTGGCTTTAATTTTAAATGGAATTATTTTTAATTGAATTTCTAAATTATTCAGAGACTTTTGGTTACAATTTTAGTCTTGTTACCTTTACTTTCCCCTCCCCGTTGATTTAACCTTTATGTTAATTTAACTGTTATGTTCAAATTTTCACTCAATAGTTTTGCCACATTACTGGCATATGTTTTATTTTAATTTTAAACTTAATATCGATTATGCATTGGGAATCATGTGGAGGATTATGCATTTTGCTACCTCTAATGATAGCTTTATATTTATATTTATTTTCTTTTAATTTTATTTTTTTCATAATTTTTCTATGTCATTATTCAAATATATTGGAATTATGTCAAATGACATTTAGATTTAAATATTAAATGGCATAAATATTGGCTCCAGCATTAATGCTATTGTCTGAGGAAAATTAGACATTATACGTGCATGGGTTGGATATGTACTTAATGTATTTATACATTATTATTTTTAAATTATGGTACTACTTGGGAGCATCAGGTTTGTAGTGATCCCATCCAACCCGCTAGTTACATATAAATCTAGCCCTGGTATGGATAGCCTTATATATAAAATATAAGATACATATAAAAACAACAAAATTAAAGAAAGCTGGAGAAACTCGCCACACCTCTGCTACTTCCTCAGGGGATTTTTTTTTTTTTTTTTTGTTAGTTGTTGGTGCATTGGCTTCTGTGGCCATAATGCACTTTCCAAAGTTTTTGGGAAGTGCATTATGGCCACAGCGAATCCCGCCTCGGGCTAATCCAAGCCCGAGGCGGGATTCGAACCTGCGACCTTTGGGTTGCCAGGCAGGCACTTTACCCACCTGGCTAGCCCGGTCGGCTCAGGGGCTTTGAGCAGACATACAGCCATACTAGAGGAATATATTATACATACCCGTTTCTGTAATCTCTATACCAGTATTGCTAGGTTAATTACTTGGTGGATAATTTGGAATTATAAGAGTAATCTTATTGAATATATGTACTTAATTTTAAATAAACAGGGTGGTTTACATATATTACAGCAAACTGTGATAGGAGATTCAAAGCCCTATGGGTATGTAACAGATTGAAATATCATAGTATCTCACCTCCATGTCCTGTGGTGGTCAGTCTGAAAATGTTAAATTTTCCCACCAATTTTAGATTTTATGTGTGTGTGGTACTATTTATTGTGCAGACGTACCAGGTTTTATCAGTGGCATGATAGTTAACCTTGCCATAGGCAAAATCTCATGCTTTGCATTTCTGAGTGTGGGCTGGTGTTGATTGTAATTTAAAGCTTGGTGTATTATTGTGGGAAGCAGATACAATATGATAACAAACCAGGCTAAAAATCATAGAAATAAATGGTAATAATTGACATGGTGGTTATTAAAATAAAATGGGAAATGATGAGATGTTAAATATTAAAATTAAACCTATTATCCGTAGGGTATGGACTGGCAATGCTTTTCTAAGGCATGACAGCCCTGTATGTGGCCTTGGAGATAACTATTTACAAATATATACAGCCTCTTTCATTGTGAATATTAACCCTGTGGTTCCGTGCTTGTAAATAAATCTCGATTTAGTGGAAATGCAATATACCTGTATGGTGATGATGACCTGTGTATTTACATTCATGGTGTTAATAACTCTGCTAGTGGGAATTTTGTTTATGGACATCCAGGTACCGTGCAGATAGGTGTTGAGTCACACCTATGTGCAATTAACCTGGGGTTCAAAGGGGGGCCAAATTATAGCTCTAATTAGAGCGTTTATGTTCCGTGGAAAAGATTTTTTCTATGATACTATTAGGACTAATGTTAGCTAGTTGCTGTACGAGTTTAGCTTGTGCGGCTGCATTTATATGGTGTCTGATGTAATTGTCAGGTATTTTGTTTTTGATGAAGGTATTTCGCAGTTTTATTAAAGCTGCTATAATGATTTCTGGGCTATTGCATATGTGTATAATTCTGTGTGTTTGGTTTCTGATAATGTTTCCATGTATATTTTTGGCTAATTTAGTTTCCCAGTTAGTTAGTTTAATTGCTGGGAAGCCAAACCGGTCTCTTTTATCTTAGTGTTTGGTGTATGCAAAGTCGTTTGTTATTGTGATTTGACTATCTAGGTAGGTGGTTGTAGGTTGCTTTCTGTGTTGGTTCTTTCTATAGTCAGTTCTTCGGGATAGATTTTTTTAGCCATGCTGTCGAAATCTGTATAGGTGATGCCTAGTACATCGTCAATGTACCTGTAGTATGTGATGTCTTCTTTAAACTTATTTTCATAAAAGTGCAAATAGAGGTTGGCTATGGAGCATGAACTACTTGAACCCATAGCCATGCCTCTTATTTGCACATAGATGCTATTACCCATCTGTATGCAGTTATTTTTCACATTAAGGTTGATAAGGTCTATTCAGTACTGTTTTTTACATCCTAGTTTATCTTGATATTCTATGTAATATTCAGATAGTACTTTTATCAAATTGTCGTGAGATATACTAGTGAACAAGTTTTTGAAGTCAAAGGTGTATACTTTGTTTCTAATTATATAGTATCGGTGTAAATACACCATAGTTAACCCATAAACTTGAACTACATATGTAGCGTAGAAGGCATCGTTTTAATTGTATCTCATATTGTGGTTGCCTTCACAACGAGATGGCTGCTATTGCATCACTTCAAATAAATAATGCTTCTCTAGTAGAGAAGACTACTGTTATTTATTTTCAGTGGTACCACCACTACCCAGACAATCGTTTCGAAGCTATTGGACTTCATCATCAGTGGGCGAGCAGGTACCCAGGTAATACAACAAGCCATCAACAGTTGCGAAGTTATATCCACAATATGAGAGATGCCAAAAGGGTGTGGTAGTAATGTATTTTGAAAACGAAATGCACAAGGCATAATCCTTATGGGTTTTGATAATAACTATGTAGTATCGGTGTAAATACACCATAGTTAACCCATAAACTTGAACTATGTATGTAGCGTGAGTGAGTGAGTGAGTGAGTGAGTGAGTGAGTGAGTGAGTGAGTGATGGGGGTTTAATGGCGCACGAACTGCTGGGGCTATAGTGCGCCTAGTCATAGGAAAATGATAAGAATCAAATTTCAGATATAATCAATTTATGTTTTATTAGAGTGATGTTTTAGAATTTATGATACATTCCAATTTTTTTCAAAAAGGAGAAGAATTCATTGATGTTTGCATTGTCACCAATAATATCTTTTAATGTCTTTGGTTCGGGAAGATTTTTTAGGGAAAGGAAGATGGATATTCTGTCCTGATCATAGTGAGGGCAGTCAACGAGAATGTGTTTGACTGATAAGTGTGAGGAACAGTGTGGACATTGAGGAGAATCCTCTCCTGTAAGTAGATGAAGGAGAGTCAGATATGTATGTCCTATCTGTGCGTGTGCTGTGGTCAAAGCTGTGGATCCTGTTTCAACTGATAAAGTCTATTATTGGTTTGGGTGTGCCATAACTCTTTCCACTCTTTCCATAACTCATTTCCAATCATATCATACAAACAACAAGACATGTTATTTGTATGATATGATTATAGTCATAAATTGCAATAGGAGCAAGCGTTAAATCATAAGTTGATGGATTTTTGGCAGTTTTGTCAGCCAGTTCATTCCCTTTTATCCCCCGAATGGGCTGGGATCCAGCAAAAGGTCACTGATTGATGATGTTCCTCAATTTTTAATAAGAGGCTTCTGATTTGGTTTAAAATACGATGAACCTTGTAAGAAAAGTTTTGTATTGCTGTAATTGAGCTTAGAAAGTCAGTGTATACAATATATTTGAGAGATGGGTAGAGATTCAGGTTTTCTAAAGCTAACTTTATTGCATGAAGTTCTGCAGAGAAGCTGCTATACTCAGGTGGAAGGGAAACAGAAATGATTGTAGAGGGAAATACTGCCGCAGCTCCAACGGCTGAATGTGATTTGGAGCCATCAGTGTATATTGGCAATAAACTAGCATATTTCTGAATATGGCTCGCATGGAGTTGTTTCATGTTGAGTGACGGTAGAAGATTCTTTCCCCATTTTTGAAGATAAGTATCACAAGTTAATTGTGGAGGCGGCGCCTCCGTAGCCAGGTGGGAAGGAGCAGCAGTGCGTAACACACGCTTCTTGATTAGACCGGGGTTTGATCCCGTCATCACCAAATATGGAGGATGAGGAAAGGTCAGGGAATGACCACCGCATATTCCCGGAGCAATATGGCCTTAGTTGCTAATGCTCCTAAAAACCAAATAACAAACAAACATAATTGTGGAGGAGAGCATTTCACCACGTCTAGCCTGTTGGCATTAGGAATATTCCAACTCTGTGTTATTTCAATTAGGCGTAAACCTGCCGGTCTTATTTTACTGGGTTTATTTCTATAAAGGTTTTGCAGTGGTGGATTAAACAGATATGGCCCAATAGGATGCTGACAGCAACTTTGTATTCGGGCTGCATACTTAAGAAGTAGTGTTTTCCTGCGGAGACAAAGAGGGGGCTCATGTGCTTCAATATATAAACTATAGGTAGGAGATGTCCTGAATGCGCCAAGGGCAATCCACAATGCACTATGCTGTATAGGGTCCACCCAGCGTAGTGTACTCTTTCGGGCAGAATCGTAGATTGGAGCACCATAATCCAAATGGGATCTGATCAATGCTCTATATAGCAGAAGCAAAAATGTACGGTCTGCTCCCCAAGACATTGCAGATAAAGCTCTGAGTATGTTCAGTTTTTTGAGACAGGAAGTGCGCAGCAATTCAATGTGCTCAAAGAAATTTAATTTTCTGTCAAGGATTAATCCCAAGAATCTGATATTGTTGGTCACTGGAATGGTAAAATTTGACACCTGAAGTTCAGGATCAGTATGCATTTTTCGTTGATTACAAAAGTGGACTGCAACAGTTTTCTCCTGAGATAGACGATAGCCATTGGGTCCTGCCCACCTTTGCACCTTATTCAAGGATAACTGCACTTGCCGTTCAATGGATCTCATATTCTGAGAATGGCAAGAAATGGAGAGATCATCCGCATAAAGATAGGTCTCAACTGTATTTGGAAGTTCTTTTGTTACAGAATCAATTTTAAGGGCGAAGAGGGTTACACTCAATACAGAACCCTGTGGCACTCCTTCTTCCTGTAAACATGTCGTAGAAAGCGAGTTGTGGTATCGAACTTGGAACGAACAATTCTGGAGAAAGTTTCTGATGAATATAGGAAGGTTGCCACGTAGACCAAGGGCATGGAGGTCGCTGATGCCAGGTAGTGTCAAATGCCATGACCCCAGGTAGTGTCAAATGCCTTCTCTATGTCTATGGAAACCAAAACGAGATGTTCATTTTTTACGGAGGCATTGCGAATTGCAGACTCTGCCTTAATCTCATGATTTAAGAGATTAAGGCTCCATCTGTCATGCATAGCATCTCTATGATAAAATGTTTTAGATGTACGTGTGGTTCAATTAGTTTTTTACAGTGCACGAGTTAATTTGTGTGAACATTATTAGTTTCTTTTTAAGCGAGACCATTTAAAAGCTTCTGGAAATGTAAATATGATGACGAGAATAGTGAATTTAAGGCAGAGTGGGAAGAGGAGTTTGTTTTTGTGGAGAGAAATGGCAAACCGATGTGTATTTTTGTGTTAAGTAACGCTGTCACAGTTCAAAGCCAGTAATCTTAGGCACCATTATGAAACAAATCACAGTTCTTCACTCAACAATTTCCTGCTGGTTCCATGTTAAGGCGAATTAAAATATTGTCTTTAAAAGAAAAATTTAATCATCAAACCAAGGTTACAATGTTTATTAAAGAGGCAGATGTAATAACAACAGAGGCTGGATTTATTTTGGCCTTCAATATTGCCCAGGAAAAGTGCCCCTACATGGAAGGAGAGTTTATTAAGAAAAATATTGATCAAGTAATTTCAGTTTTAGACCCAGAAAATAGAAAACTGTACAAAATGATTGAACAATTCCCTGTATCCAGACATATAGTGGAAAGACGAATTTCTGCAATCAGTGCTGACATCATAAATAACTTGCAACATTATTTAAAGAATTGCTCAACACTGAGTCTCACCTTGGACGAATCTACAGACATTGAAGATAAACGACAACTAGCCATATTTGTTCGTTTTGTAACAAATAATCTAGACGTGAAAGAAGATCTGACTGCTTTAAAAAATACAACTCGAGCTTCAGACATAAAAGGAGCTCTTGATCTTGCACTTGGCAAAGTTCTGTACCGATTAAAAAGATAGTCTAGTGTTGCAACTGACGGCACTCTGGCTATGAGAGATGTCAATAGAGGACTTGTGGGACTTTTAACAGCTGACACATTTTTTCCCAATTTTATCCCTATCCATTGTTCACAGGGAACACCTAGAAGCTAAATATTTTAAATATGAACATGTTATGGAGGTAGTTCTGAAAATTGTTCACTACATACGCTCAAGCACCAAAACACATTGACAGTTCAAAGCCTTCATGGAAGAAATAGACAACAATCAGCTTCCAGATGACATATCGTGGTTCTGCTTAGTAAGGCAGCTCTCGATTCGAGCCGTGACCACCAAATACGGAGGATGCGGAAAGGTCAGGGAATGACCACTGCATATCCCCGGAGCAATATGGCCATAGTTGCTAATGCTCCTAAAAACCAAATAACAAACAAACAGCAGCTCTCAATAAGCAATATATTCTAATAAAATTCTTTCATTTGATGGAGCCAATCAAACAATTTGTCAAATAAAAAGGGAAATCTTTCCCTCAACTTGAGGATGCCCAATGGTTAACAGATATGGAATTTTTCATAGATGTTGTTCAGCATTTACAATCATTAAATGTATCCCTGCAAGGACAAGAAAAACTTATTTCTGATCTAGCACAGACCGTGTTCAACTTCCACAACAAACTGAAACTCTTCGAGGACCTGGTTTCTAAAACCTTCACTCATTTCATGTTTGAGTAAAACTTTGCAAACTCTACCTGGATTTGAAATAATAACTAGAGATTATGCATGCAAGTTACATGGACTGGCAGAAGAAATTGATAGATTTCGTGATTTATGAGCACTTAAACCATCATTTGCATTTTTGGGAAATCGTTTTCTTGTTGACATTATGAAGAATGGCTGTTCTGTCTCAATGCCAATTGCTGGGGATACAGCAGCTGTAGAGTTAGAGCTACTGGAGCTCCAAGAGGATGAAGGATTGAGACAACTAAAAGGAAGTGGTTACTTGATTACTGAGTTTTGAAAGCAGGTTCCGGAACAAAAATATTATAAAACAAAAGAGTATGCACAGAGATTAATCTCTATTTTCATATTAGCATTAGCAAAGACATATGATGCAAGAAAGCAAGCTTATATAGCATCGGCCAAATTAAAAAAAAAAAAAAAAAACACTTCTCATTTCACCCATCCACTCACTCCAAATGTTTGTGTTCTGCCTTGAATCTATTTAAGCTATCGACTTCTACAACGACAGATGAAAGTTTGTTCCAGCAATCAGCCACCTGCTGGCTAAAGGCAAACCTCCACACATCTATTCTACAACTGTATTTCCTCAATTTGAATTTATGTCCTCTCAGATTATTCTGAGCAAGTGGAAGAATCCCATCAGCATTGAGATATGACATATTCTTGTGATTCTTTATATTCAAACACTTAAATTTATTAAAAATAAGTATCAGTCTGTTTTGATTGATGAGAATTTAAATGAGCTTGTATGCTCTTTTAAATAACAAGTCATCAGCCAAATTTTCAGCAGCTAACTGCTAAGATGGACAACATACCCATAAAGCATTGACAAGCAAACCTAATATGTAAATATCCTCTGTGAAGTATTGTCTGTCAGAATTAGCATTTTGAGAAATGTATGTCTTTTTTTTATGTTTTTAAAAAAAAAAACAAAAAAACTAAGTAACAAGAAATATGCTTACTTAAAAAATAAAAAGTTATTATTTTTAAACTTCAATCAGTGTTATATATAAAATTTTGATATTTAAAATAACTAAATGCAACAAAGTATAATATGTTAAGAGTAAGAGTTTTATATCTATATAATATCGGTGTGGATACACCATAGATAACTCTTAAGAAAAAACTACAATAGTAGTGTGGGAGGCATCATTTCCTCTGTATCTCATATTGTGCTCATCCTTCACAATGAGTTGCCATAGTATTGCACTACTTCGAATAAATACTGGTTCACTAATAAAGAAGACTACTGTTACTTATTCTCGGTGGGCACCACCACCGAGACGGCACCATTTCAAAGCTATTGGCTTATCATCGGTGGGTTGACTGGTACCCTGGTATTGCAGACACGACGACCCAGTTATGGAGATAATCACACATATTAGTTATTTTAAATACAGTCCATTCCGGTTATTTGGGACACGTCGGGATTAGTGCATTTTGGCCCGATTAAGCGGCTGCCCCAATTATCCGAAGCTTCACGTAAATAGTTAAAAATACAATGTACCCCCCCACCCTTTTTACAATTGGTTCACTGTACAATCAAATCACGTTACCACGAACTCAACATAGTAAAGTACCATTCACTATACGATGTGCAGTAAGCGCCAGTCATTGTGATCACGTTTGTGAATTGAATTTTAATTCTATTAAACAGCGATTGTAATTAAAGAAAATAGGAGGAATATTATCCACAGGCTATAAAAGCAAAGATATGTTAAGCACAAATTTACCCTTTATTACCTTACCAATTAAAAAATTAAATGATACGTGAAAATCGGAATAATTAATACGTACTGTAATATGTACATACGAACTAGTTGACATTTCTGTTCACTGACATTTGTGGGCGGGGAGAGGTTAAAATTTAAAACAGTAAAAAGATAAGCAATCAATAACAAAGAATACAGCACACACAAATTGCAAGTAACACAATACGCGCAAGTGAGAACCGAGTAACGAGTTACAAAGCTTTAAAAATAGGAATGAAGAGAAGATCTGAAAATCAATTTTTTTTATATGATTTAAGATTTCATGGAAGTGTAAACACATTTCACCATAATAACCCACAGAATTCCAGCTGTCGGTATTATTGCAAATTCAGTAAGATCGAGTTTACTGTACGTTTATGATAGATTTCACTAACAGAAAAGCCCAATAAACAGGTGACTGCTAATTGTTTTTATTGTTTTATGGTTGTGACCTCCAGAATTTCGACTGAACCACGTGGTACCATCGGAGACAATCGAAGGGTAATCTCCAGTGCTGCGGTCTCTTGCCCCAATTAAACGGCATGCTGTCCCAATTAAGCGAAGTAAACCCTGGCTATTTTCTCAATCGGTTTCTGTTTTTTAAGATTTGCCCCAATAAACGGCTGCCCCGATTAACCGGTGGCCCAAATTACCAGAATCCACTGTATTACTATATAAACCTTTTGGCATCTCTCATATTGCGTGATTATCTTCACAACTGGGTCGTCATGTCTGCATTACCAGGGTACCTGCCCACTGAGGATAAGTAACAATAGTCTTCTCTATTAGTGAAGTGTAACTTATTCGAAATAGTGCAATACCATGGCAACTCGTTGTGAAGGATGAACACAATATGAGACACAGAGGAAATGATGCTTCCCACACTACTATCATAGTTTTTTCTTAAGAGTTATCTATGGTGTATCCACGCTGACATTATATACAGGGTGTCTCAAAAATATTGGTACAAATATTTAGGGGAGGTAGGTAACATCTAAAGGAATGTGAATCGCATAGGAACCCATAACCGGAAACGTCACCGTAAGTGAGTACACTGCGCTGTTCAGCAGTTCGCAAGAGGGAAAATTTCTGGTTTACTCATTCAAGCAGTAGTCGCCGCATGAAGAGCATGCATCGATATACAAACTGTGAGCTGGCAGACATGCACCTAGTGTATGGATTAGCAGAGGGCAATGGACGAGCCACTGAACGAATTTATGGAGAACACTTCCCAGACAGACATGTACCAGACCAACGTTTGTTTGCACGTGTGCATCAAAATTTGTGCGATTATGGGTCATTTAGAGGTAACAGGAGTAGTGCGGGCAGACCACGTTCAACGCGAACTCCCGCCATGGAAGAAAGTGTGTTGAATGCCATCCAGAATAATCCTACTACCAGCACACGTGCCGTTGCCTCTGCCTTAGGAGTGTCTCGTTGCAGCGTACAGCGTGTCTGGCATGACGATTCCTTACACCCCTTTCATCTCCAAAGGGTTCAGTTACTGCTCCCTCAAGATCATCCTGCACGTGTGGCTTTGCACAGCAGTTTCTCCAAGAAAGTGTTCAAGACTTGAATTTTCCAGCCTATGTTTTGTTCACGGATGAGGCTTATTTCACTCGGGAAGGCTTATTCAATCAGCACAATGCTCGTGTGTGGGCTCATGACAACCTACACGTTGTGCGCCCCCATGCAACACAACATCGCTTCACAATAAATGTGTGTGGGCAGGTATGGTCGGTGACTGCTTAGTCGGCCCATACCTGTTACCATTCCGCATGAACTCCGATAAATATTGGATCTTTCTTGAACAAGTTCTACCAGGGTTACTTGACGATGTTCCAGCATATGTGAGACGCAACATTTGGTTTCAACATGATGGGGCGCCTGCCCATTATGGAAGGTGTGTTCGTGACCATTTGAACAGGCGTTTTGGGCGTCGATGGATTGGCCACGGTGGACCCATCGCCTGGCCTCCACACTCACCTGATTTATCAAGCCTTGATTTCTTTCTGTGGGGGCCCTCAAATCTATCGAGTATGAATCGCCCGTGGAGACAGAAATGGATCTCGGGGCGAGACTCGTCTTAGCTGCTGCTACTGTCAAAGAAACTCCAGGTGTATTCGACCGTGTCTGCCAATCCATGCTGCGTCGGTGTCACGCATGCATCACATCTCATGGTGGAACCTTCGAGCATCTGTTGTAACATCATGAAATGCATCCATCTCATACTCCATTGTTAATATTATGTCAAATAAATGTTTGCCACTAATTACTGTCTTGTGTCATTTCTGCTTCTTGTGCCTCTGCTACTACTTTCCTGTGACGTTTCGGATTATGAGTTCCTATGTGATTCACATTCCTTTAGATGTTACCTACCTCCCCTAAACGTAGGTAACCAATATTTACAGTGTGTCTCAAAAACCAATATTTTTGAGACACTCTGTAGATAAAATTTTGATATAAATAAAAATCAAAATATATCCGCATGAGAGCTGCACCACAAGCCTGCACGAGCTGCATGCAGCTCATGAGCCATGCTATGGCCACCCCTGCTATATATCATCAAATATTAGAAATATAAAGTACAAATCGGCTCACCTTCTGAGGAGGTAAAAGATGATTTAATCCTGACCATAACATCAGACTGTAAAGTATAAATGCAGTTCCTAAGTGTGCAGCTAGCCTATACTGACTAACCCTTGCTACTTCCTCTGTATTTGATTTTAATTCAAGGCCACTTTTTACCATATGCCAACCTAAGAGGCCCTTAAAGAAAAAAAAAAAAAAAGAGTACCAAAAATTTTTAAATTTGAACATAATCACAGTTTATTCTGACCACTCATAAAACCACAAAATTAAACTGTTAGAATATTAATATTTATGTTTGAATTTAAGCTAATAGCTGAGAAAATGTAGGAATCTAAACTTAGATCCCTAAATCTGAGTCTTGAAGAAATTTAAAACTAAGATCATTTAGCAATACATACAATATAATCAATTCACAGTATGAACTACTTTATACATTTCAATGGCAGGTTTAAGAACATCAGTGCTTGATGTATTGGGATAAGTTTTTGGATAGGCGGAACATAAGTCCACAGATGGATAACTTTAGTACTTTACCAGTGAATGGTAACACCAGTAAGGTTTTTGATGTAAATAGTTGTTGTATGTGTAGTTGGAATGGAGCTGGTACCAGCTCCATTCAACTACACATGGGTAATGCTAATTCCTTTATCAAGCCAAGCTCATCAAGTCATTTTAATGGGCATGGAAAGTTTTCTTTATATTTTCTAAGTTCTTTTTCTAATCAATATTGGGAAACTAAAGGTGTGATACTGGTCAGTACTGTGCCAGACTGTTTTTAACCTATCCATCCAATCATATTTATTCATTTTTATAAGTTGGGGGGAGTGGGAGACACCCAGATTGGCAACTACTAGAAACACAGCCTCCGACCAAAGTGACAACAGGTTTTTTGAATGGATGATAGTTTTATGTTTCCTTACATAGCATTCCAATTTTTTTAATTTTTTTATGTTGCTTTACAACAGTTTTTAATTTCAGATAATATTTAGATGCCAGCTTAGCTATTCTTTACATCTTGGCTATTCACTATCTAAGAGCAATATTCTTGCCATGGCATAGGTGTGGAATCATTATACTTAGAGCACTCTGAGTGTTAAATTTCTGATAGCCGTCTTTATCGTGCAGAAGCGGTTAGAATTAAAAAATGTCTATCTCTGTATATGTGTGTGTGTTTTGTAGGAACTGTTGTACTGATTTTGTCATTTCTTTTGACCACAATAATGAAGAAATGAAACCATGTTCAAATTGTAACTTGAAGTCAATCTAGAATGTAAGAGACAGATCACAAAACAAGGAAATACATACATTTCATCTAGATAAAAAGCAAATTCTTGATTCCAGCATTATGAAGATAGCCTCTCCAACATAATTGAAAACAAGAACTTTCTCCAGAATGCCCAATGGCAATTTCATTGTGATTTATGTTGAAACTGGGTTTGTTTTCCACACTGTATTTTGTTAGTTTCGTTGCTTTGTTTAGTCTGACACTTATAATAAACTCTTATATTACATTCAGATACAAACTTTAATTTTAATTCATGAAGAACCTAAAATAAAGTTTTAGACACTTGCATGTTCTTACATGTTTGTAGTTTTATTGATAATAAACCTAACTCAGGTGGTGGTAGTAGTAGTAATAGCAGCAGCAGCAGCAGTAATAGAGGCATGTAATGCAAGAAAGCAAGAATATGAGCTTATGTAGCATCAGGCAAAAAACAAAAAAAAAAAAAAAATATATATATATATATTGTCATTTCACCCATCCATTCGCTCCAAAAGTTTGTCCATGTCTTCCTTGAATTTATTTAAGCTATCAACTTCCACAATGACAGATGGAAGTTTGTTTCAGTAATTACCCACCCGTTGGCAAAAGGCAAATTTCTGCACATCTATTCTACAACTTCTTTCCTCAATTTGAATTTATGCCCTGTCAGGTTTGTAATCTGAGCAAGCGAAAGAATCCCATCAGAATTCAGCATGCTCAAACCATTCAAATCAGTTCACCTCGCAGGTGCCTAGTCTCCAGACACTGCAATTTGAAGAACTTAAGCCTTCCTTGGTAAGAGGACCCCTTCGTTCCCCTCACCAATCTTGTTGCCCTTCTCTGCATATGCTCAAGCAACTCTACATCCTTCCTAAAATGAGGCCTCCAGACCTGTACGCAGAGCATGGCTTGACCATTGCCTTATACAAAGGGATACCTCCTTTTTCTTGCTAGCAAAATCATTGAAATTACCCCATGACTTGCTCTGGCACCCTGTCGACATTGCTCAGAAAACTTCATATCTGACTGCACAATCACTCCCAGATCTTTTTCATTTTCTACCACACTAAGTTTAGTACCATACAGTTGGTACGTTGCTCTGCGGTTACTTCTACCCATATACAGTACTTTAAATTGTCATCAATGTTAAAATTCAGTTGCTACTTCTCAGCCCATCTGCCCAAATTTTCTAAATCCTGTTGCAGTAGCACACTGTCATTAACAACCCTGCCAACCTTTGTATCATCTGCAAACTTCGATACTAAGCCTGATATACCTTCATCAATATCATTGATAAATATACAAAACAACAGTGGGCCCAACACCGAACCCTGTGGGAATCCACTAATAACATTAGTCCACGAAGGGCAGTGCCCACTGAAGGGCAGTTACCACCCTCTGTCTTCTCCCACTCAACAACCCTTTTATCCATTGTAGCAACTTACCCTTAATACTATTCTGCTCCAATTTGTACTGTAGTCTTCCATGCACAACAGTGTCAAAAGCTTTCCTGAAATCCAAGTATATGATATCAAAATTATTTTTTGCATCCAGTTCCTTTGTAACCACATCATAGTATCCAATCAAATTTGTCAGACAAGACTTCCCTAACAACCCATGCTGTGTCTGAATTATTGCCAGTGATTCCAATTTGAATTATTTAACCAGTGACTCCATTATTTTACCCAGAACAGAAGTTAAATGAACTGGTCTGTAATTACTCGTGTCACCCTAATTACATACCAGTTAGTTTAACTTCTGTTGCAGAAGTTCAACTAAGTTGCAGAATCTGCCATGGAATTTGATATGAACATGGAGCATACGATCACAATCCATTGTTCCTCGAGTACATCATCACTAATGGACTCTAGGATAGGACGTGTTTTCTCTGCAGCCTACAAAGAATAAATTGAATTACTATTACTCAAATGCAAGACCTTTCATTTACCAATGCTAAGTGTCTTAAATGCCATGTTTCAGACTGAAAAGCTAAAGTAGACTATATACTGAAATAAAATATTTGGATTATTATTGTTAACAATTCACCTTTGTATCATCAGTTAACAGACTTCAAAATCACAATGTCTTTATCAATGTTGTTACTGAATTCCAGAAACAAAAAAAGACCACATTAATGAGCATGGTGCTAGATTCTTACTGTACTCAAATCAGAAATCTGACTGCCCCATTTGTGAAAAGTTAATATATTAAAGCTCATTCCTGCACAGTAAAAATCATATATATACCCCTGCTGGTAAAAATAAACACAGAGAACTGGGAGAAAGGGAGAAAACAGAGAAAGGGAGAAAATGTTTTTTTTAAACTAAAGCCAGCTCATTTTATTTAAAGAAACTAGACTAAATGTGGTCTAATAAAACGAAGAGGCACCAGTGAAGAGCTAATGTGATGTCTGCAGTGTGTCATATGATAGCTATATATTAAATTTTGTTAAAATCTCACTAATTTGAATCCCCTGCAATCTAAATTCTTTGTAATCCAGACTGCTTTCTTTTTTTTTTTTGCCTGTATTTATATATACAGAATGGAGATTTTTTCTAAATGAGGAATTAATAATTCAAAATTTTTGCTGACTGGCTTTGCAATAACTGTTTTTACTGATTTAGTGGAATCAAAGAGGAAGAGTGTCAAAATGTACTGCACAACAATACCGAAAAGATATTAAGGGGGAGGTTAGGAATGTGGCCAAAAGACGAACATGACGCTGATTATCATATGGTGATCGAAGAAGGAACAGCATTTCATGGGGAAAAATCTGTACTAGCGAAGAAAGAGTTAGAAATTGCATGTAGGCAGAAACTTGAGTACTTTTTACTAAACTTGCTAATTCTGATGAAGAATTTGAAAATTATTTTTACACGCAAGAGAAATGAATGACATTCTGAAATGTTAATACAACAAAGCCTTTGCCCAGCAGAAAAAAAAAATTGATTTATTTACAAAATGTAACACAATAAAATGGGGGAGGGACATCTATATCTGATCAAGTTTATAGATATTAACATATAATTAAAAATATTTTGATATTCTTTGATTTAAGCTCTTTGTAGTCAATATAAAGAATTTAATAAAATTTGTTTGCTCTTTGTCATATTTGTGTTTTAATATACAATCTAAATTAATGTGTTGCCAAACTGGAAACAAAATTGCTTGTTTTTATCAACTACAATTTGAAAATATTTACACATTATATTCTAGACTGCTCCTTCTATATAAGTCTGAATTAGTGAGGTTTTACTGAAATAATATTGAGGACCACCTTGTCCTAGGTATCTGATATCAGAAGAATGAACTTCCATAAGCAATGCCATGGTCATCACATTTTATCCTATAATAATACAGCTTTCACTATGCTAAAAATTCAAAATTTAACATGAAACTTATTTTAACTTATACAAGAGGTTTCAAAGAACCATATGGCCATTTGTACTTTTATTACATAGTACCTGGCAATGTAATAATAAAGTACAATATAAAAATTTTTTTGTGGTACTGCATATTCTAAAGCTTGCTGGGATAGGTGCAATGTACTGATCACAGTGCAATAAGCTAGCCCCAATCACTGTCACACACATTCCCAAATATTACTGCTATTTTTGAAACACCCTTAAAGATTAAAATACAGTGAATGCTTATTGTGATTACTGGGACACAGTTTAACTAATGACAATAGCTGAAGATACAAGCTGTTTAGAGTTGTTTATTGATGCAGAGCAGAAATGTGTACATAAAAAGGTGAAAGTGGACAGAAATAAAACATTAAATTCAAGCACTGTAAAATACTTTAACTGTCCATTATTCCTCCGAGAAAGTCATCAATAAAAATGAAACCATCATAAGGTTTCTAGAAATTCACACAAACTCTGGAAATTAATGCACTACTGTAAAACAGACTGGTAGGAGTATGGATACAATACTTTTAGCATTAGCAGAGGCATATGGTGCAAGAAAGCAAGCTTATGCAGCATCAGCCAAAAAAAAAAAAAAAAAAAAACCTTCCACTTCACCCTCACCCCTCCGTTTGTTCAAAATACCTGTCCAGCTGAGCCTTAAACTTGTTTAGGCTATCAACTTCCACAACAAGGGATGGAAGTCTGTTCCACCAATCAACCACCCGCTGGCTAAAGGCAAATGTCTGCACATCTATCCTACATCTGTCTTTCCTCAATTTGAATTTATGCCCTCTCAGGTGATTATTCTGAGCAAGAGGCAGAATCCCATTAGCATTGAGCATGCTCAAACCATTCAAGGCTTTATACACCTCTATCAGATCACCTCACTGGTGCCTAGTCTCCAGACACTGTAATTTGCAAAACTCAAGCCTTTCTTCGTAAGAGCACCCCTTTGTTCCATTCACTAATCTTGTTGCCCTTCTCTGTACTCATTCCAGCAGCTCTAAATCCTTCTTGAAATGAGGCCTCCAGACCTGTATACAGTACTCAAGGTGTGGCCTGACCATTGCCTTATACAAGGGAATAATCACCTCCTTATCCCTGCTAGAAAAATTCCTGTATATCATTGATAAGACACCATGAGCTACTCTTGCAGCCTGTCTGCACTGCTCAGAGAACTTCATATCTGCCTGCACAATTACCCCCAGGTCCTTTTCATTCTCTACCACAGTCAGTGCAGTACCACACAGTTGATACGTTGCTCTGGGGTTGCTGTTTCCCCATGTGTAGTACTTTACATTTGTCAATGTTAAACTTCATTTGCCACCTCTCAGCCCATCTGCTCAACCTTTTCAGATCCTGTTGCAGCAGCATAGCATCAGTAGTGTCCTTAACAACCCTGCCAACCTTCGTATCGTCTGCAAACTTGGACATTAAGCTTGACATACCATCATCAATATTATTTATAAATACAGAAAACAATAATGGACCCAACACTGAACCCTGAGGGACTCCACTAATAACATTAGTCCACGATGAGCAGTGTCCATTGATTACCACTCTGTCTTCTCCCCTTCAACCACCCCTTTATCCATAGCAGCAATTTGCCTCCAATGCCACACTGCTCCAATTTGTGCAGCAGTCTTCCATGTGCAACAGTATCAAAAGCCTTTCCAAGATCCAAGTATATAATATCAAAGTTATTCCCTGCATCCAGTTTTTTGTGAGTGCATCATGGTATCCAATCAAGTTGGTCAGGCAAGACTTCCCCTTAACAAAACCATGCTGTGTCCAAGCTATAACTGAAGTCTTGTCTAGATGATCCTGCAGTGCTTCTTTAACCAGTGCCTCCATTAATTTTCCTGGAACAGAAGTTAAACTCATAGGTCTATAATTACTTGTGTCAACCTTTGATCCTCCTTTGTGAATTGGGGTCACATTTGCACTTTCACAGAATACGAGCATAAACAATATACAAACTCTAGCAAGGAACGGCAGTACCTAAAAACTCAGTGTGTCACAGTTCAAGAACAAATGGGATGCTACATAATCACATCCACCGCACATGAGTAAACAGTGATTAAAAAAAAAAAAAAAAAAAAAAAAGACAAAGAAAAGAAAAAAAAAAAAACACAATAACATAAACCAAAGCATTGATTATAAATGTTGCTTTTTATAGCATTTCATAAAAGTAATAATATTATGAATGAAAAAACATTATCCATGATCACAATGTCAATGTTGTCAGTAAATCCAAATATATATTTGCATTCTTGAGGGTTAAGAGCCTTTATTATAGCAGTAAAATCTCGTACTACATTAACCTCCACACCTCAGTTGGTATTATATAACAACAAATATAAAGTGCGATCAAAACGTCCAGGGACTAAACTAATCTTTGGAAAATTATTAAGTTAAGCTTACTGACTATTTGGATTGATCTTCTTTTAAAATACATTCACTGATTCTAGCGCTTCTGCAACTTCTGATAGACATTTTTTGGAATTGATAATAATTCTAGTGTCAGAATTTGAATAATTTCCTCAGCCATTGCAAAAAAAAAAAAAAAAAAAAAACACAGAGCTAAATCTGTTGAGTACAGCAGATGGAAGACTACAACTGATCACGAAAGCTTCCCAAGAAATTCTTGAATGTAAAGCACTGAGTGTGCAAGGGCACTGTCACAGTGCAAGCTCCAATTCTCTGACACCCATTTTTCTGTTGTTTTCCTGAACAGTATTCGCACAATCTCCATAACTGTTTTTAGTATCCCTGGTTCACTACTTGACTATGCAGGAGAAATTTATGATGAGTAATTCCTTGCGAGTAAAAATTTATGATAAGCATAATCTTCAAATTTGATTGAGATTGCCTTGCTTTTTTTGGGGAGGCTTTGAAACAGACAAAATCTTTCACTGAGAGGAGTGGGCATTTGATTCTGCCATACAGCCATGATTTGTCACCAGTAATGATGCAAGAAAGATAGTGTGGGTCAGCAGCAGGAGCATGTTAGTGAAGACCAACATGCTCCTGCTGCTGACATAAAGAACCCTCTGTTCTCTGTGATCAATCATCAGTGAGGATGTGTGGCACAAACTTGGCTGAGGCTGCTTCATTTTCCAAATCGTGTGTTAAAAATTATTAGAATGTCCCATAAGAAATACCCGTTTCACCAGCAACTTCACAGATAGTTACACATCAATTACAAGTGACTGAATCATTGGGTTTTAAAGATGAAGGATAGTTAGAGCAGGGATCATCTTCGATGGGCAAGCTACCCTCTTTGAGGTTTGCAAACCCCCAAAAAGTCTTTTAATATAATGCATAACATCTTCTCCAAAACTGGTTTTAATCTTGTGGGTTTCTGTTTACACTTTTTTCTAATTTGAGACAAAAAATTTGATGCGAATTCACTGCTCAGTAAAATCAACTCATTAAAATGCAGCAGAACACCTATTCAATACATTTTAATTCAGACAGATAAACAGATGGTCCTTGCATTACTGTCTAAATGAGTCACCAAACACGCTGTGACAGGTATAACTCTCAATGATGCCACAATTTCAAGATACAAATTTAGTCAAACTTTTTGATCACACCTTGTATATTCACATAAGATCCAAGAAAAATGTATTTTAAGAATCTGGCCACAGAATCTGAATTTATGAATGGCTTGTATTGTTAATAAATACTGATACACTTAGCAATACACTACAGTGCCTAGACAAAGCCTTGATCACTTGCCTGTTATTCAGACCCCAATTAACCCCTTCTTACCTTGGGGAGAGGGGAGGAGAAACAAACTTGGAGTCACAATTAAGGTTTGTAATTTGTAAAGATCTTTATTGAGAGAACAATATACTTCATCAACACAGTTATATAACTTTTTCAAGCAGTAAATGTAAATAACCAACAAATGCATTATGAAAAATGAAGTATTTAATACCCTACTGCTCCAATTTGTACGGCAATCTTCCATGCACAACAGTGTGAAAAGCTTTTCTGAAATCCAAGTACAGGCAACCCCCATATAACGTGGTACTTCTACAACACGGTTTCGCTCTAACACTATTGATAAATTGTGCCTATCCTCACACAACACGGTACTTATATAGAAGGGTTCCGCTCTAACACGGTTAGAGAATTTCGGTAAACCTCGCATAACAGGGTATTTTTCAGCTTTTGTGCGGAGAAAATCCTGCTATTATGCTGGATGTAATTTTTCAACATTTCCCCTCTTTTTGAATCCCCGCTGTTGACTCGCTAGTCAAAAAAAATTTGAGAAATCAGTGTATTTTATTTTGTTGGGACATTCCCGTGTTACATTCTGTGCTATTGAACTTGTACTTTTTGAACTTGTGGAAATATCTAGATTTCAAAGTTTTATTACTATTGGATAGTACACCAGGCCAATCCAAAAGATTTAAGTCATCCAAATTGAAGTTATGTTCCTACAGCCACAGTTGTACTGGGTTAATACAACTTCTTTCATTCAGCCGTTAGATCAAGACATTATATCCACCTTTAAAACTCATTCCATCAGAAAATCATTACAATGGCTTTTGGAAAAAATTCATCCAAATCTACTGAAGAAATGGAGCCATGGAAACATTTCTCAATTATGGACTGTATCAGAATCATAGCTTTATCGCTAAAAGAAGTAAAACTGTCAACGTTAAATGCGTATGGAAAAATGTATGGCCAGAGTCAGTTCATTCAGGAAATATGATCAAACAGGCAGAAAATGGAATTGATGCAAAAGTAAAACTTGCTACATCGGTAGGACGGGGAAGGTTTTGATGATATGACTACTGAAGTCTTTGTGGGTAGAACAGTTCATAGAATCGATTTATCAAGCAAAAGCAAACAAACCCAGATTACTGATTTTTTTAAAGAGAGCAGAACATACATGAAATCTAGAATGGTGTATTTTTGTAAGTTTTGTTAACATTTTGTTAACGAATAAGTGTATTTTTGTTAACTTTTGGAACGTAACCCCCCTTTTTATACTTTTTCTTAGTCCTGTATAACACGGTTTCGCACAACACGACATTTTACAGGAACCTAATAGCTGTGTTATATGAGGGTTATCTGTATATGATATCAAAATTATATTTTGCATCTAGTTCCTTTGTAACCACATCATAGTATCCAAACAAATTGGTCAGACAAGATGTTTGCTTAATAAACCCATGCTATGTCTGAATTATTGCTGCAGCCTTGTCTAGATGATCCTGCAATACATCGTTAACCAATCACTCCATTATTTTCCCTAGACCAGAAGTTAAACTAACTGGTTTGCAATTACTCGTGTCACCAGATACACCTCAATCAGATCACCTCGCAGGTGCCTACTCTCCAGGCGCTGCAATTTGCAGAACATAAGCTTTCCTTGGTAAGAACACCCCCTTTGTTCCCCTCATCAACCTTGTTGCCCTTCTTTGTACTTGTTCTAGCAACTCTACATCCTTCCTAAAATGAGGCCTACAGACCTGTACATGGTACTCTAGGTGTGGCCTGACCATTGCCTTGTATAACGGGATAATCACCTCCCTGTCCCTACTAGCAAAATTCCTATATATCGTTGACAAGACTCCATGACATGCCTGACAGCCCATCTGCACTGCTCAGCAAACTTCAAATTTGACTGCACAATTACCGCCAGGTCTTTTTCACTTTACACTTCCCCAAGTGTAGTACCACACAGTTGGTATGTTCCTCTTTGGTTATTGCTACCCATATGCAGTACTTTGCATTTGTCAATGTTAAACTTGAGTTGCCATTTCTCAGCCCATTTTCCCAATTTATCTAGATCCAGTTGGAGTAGCATACTGTCTTTACTGTTGTTAAGAATCCTGTCAAGTGAGATTTACTCGAAGAGGTAACTACCATCAGGGGTAAAGGAAAGGGTTTTTGTTTTCGTAAAGGTGACTATGGAGGTCTGAGACAGTATTTAAATTCTATACAGTGGGACCAACTGATGATGTTACCAACAGCAAATTCAAAATGGGAAGCATTCAAAGAATTAATCTTGGAAGCTACTAGGCTTTTCATACCAACTAAGAAATATTGTTCAAGGTTCAGGCCTAAGTGGATGTGGCAGAGAAGAAATATGCACGGGATACATATAAATTAACAGGTGACACAGAAGCCTATGATAGATATAAGCTGATCTGTAACCAAGTTACAATGGAGGTTAGGCAGGAAAAGGCAGATTATGAGAAATCTTTGGCAAAGGATGCAAATAAAAACAGCAAAGAGTTCTTTACTTATGAAGAATTACGTAAAGAGTTAAGCAGTAAAGAGTTCTTTACTCTAGAAGGAAGGGGATGAATCAGATTGGTCCATTGGATATCGATGGTTTAACTGTTGATGATCCTGCTCAGGTAGCTAACAAACTAAATGAGTATTCTGCATCTACATTCACACATGAGGAGTTATTCAGGGAGGGGAATGCCAGAGGTGAATTAAACTCTGACAGCAAAGTGGAGAAGAAATTACTGAAGATAAACATAAGAAAGGCACCTGAGGTGGATGGGATCTATCCAATTATATTAAAGGAGGCAGCAAATGAAGTAAGCACACCCTTAGCCATAATTATGAGTGCTTCCTTGGACTCAGGGGAGGTATCCAGGGAATGGAGATGTGCAAATGTGACCCCAATTCACAAAGGAGGATCAAAGGGCGACAAGTAATTACAGACCTGTTAGTTTAACTTCTGTTCCAGGGAAATTAAATAAGGCACTGGTTAAAGAAGCACTGCAGGATCATCTAGACAAGACTTCAGTTATAGCTCGAGCAGAGCATGGTTTTGTTGTTGTTGTTTGTTGGTGCAAGGGCTACTAAGGCCATAATGCACCTATTACAATCTTATTTGGTACATGATTGTTAAATTAAAAAATAGGATTCAGATCAGATGGTATTTGTTTATCATTCTCCGGAAGGTAAAAACATCATTAATATCTTGTCGGTCTCCGAGGATCTGCTGTAAGGTAAATCTGAGGAATATAGATGTGAAGAGAAAGCTGTTTGTCGTTCTCTCAAGTATAATGAGCATTTAATGATAAAGTGGTTTACTGTGAGTTGAGTTTGACAGTTGCTGCATAGTGGAGGGTCATCCTGAGTAAGTAAATAACTATGAGTTAGGTGGGTATGTCCTATTCACATTCTGGCAAGTACTACTTCCTTTCTATTGCCTCTTAGGCTTGATAGCCACTGCTTATGACCATTTTTAATCTCGAAGAGTTTATTGCTTGTTCGCTTCTGCCAAATGGATAGCCATTTTTTTCTAACAGTGCTATGTATGATGTGTTTGAAATCTGTGTAAGGTATCTGGGATGTCTGACGACTGGCGTTCTTGGCAGCAAAGTCCACTTGTTCATTTCCTATGATTCCAGAATGCCCAGGTATCCAACATAAAATTATTTTTTGCCTGTTTGCAAGAAGCTGCACTAACTTGATTCAAATTTGTTGTAGTAAGGGATGACTGAAAGTAAGTTTACACTGAAGAGCAGATACAGCACTCAAGGAATCAGTGTAGATGATGGTTTGAGGATATAAAGACTTGTTTTACATTCTCTAGAGCCATCAGGATAGCATACAGTTCTGCACTCCAAAGGGAGCTGCTGGGATATTGTAATGTTTGGTATAACTGCAGCTGCGCCAACTTTACTATCTGTCTTGGAATCATCAGTGTAAATTTGGGTAAAACTAGAGAACCGATGGATTTGCTGAATACTGAAATTTGGAAGTGCATTCTTTCCCCATTGTTGGAAATGCTGGTCAACATTGGCCAAGGGTATTTGCCATGGTAGTGTAGGATTCAGATCCTTTTTTCAGATTCAGATTCTCCTTTGGAATGTAGTTGCACTAATATCTAGAATTATGTTATTCATATTTAGTTCCCAGCACACAGTTAAGTTTTGTAATCTAACGGCACATGGTTTTTTTCTGTAAAGGTTTATTTTGGTACAAATTATGCCATTTCGGGGTGAATAGATACTGCCTTATAGGATGATGCGGGAAACTTCTGATTTTAGTTGCATAGCTTAATGGCAGAGCATGCCGAAGAAAGAATAGAGGTGGTTCGTGTACTTCTGTATAGAGACTTTGAACTGGCGATATATGGAAAAGTTCCCAGTGCAATTCGGAGAGCATTGTGATGTACTGGGTCAAGCCATTTTAATGCACTTTCTCTAGCTGAGGCATACGCAGGAGATCCATAGTCTAGTCTGGATCTTATTAGTAACTGGTATAAGTGTAGTAGCACGTACTGATCTGCACCCCATGACGTAGCAGAAATTGCCCTGAGGAGATTCACCTTCTTTAGACAGGTTGCACAAATATGCTTAATATGTTCTAAGAAACTTAGTTTTTTATCCAGAATTAGTCCAAGAAAGCTAATACTCTATTGAAAAGTAACTGGATGAGACTCAAGATGTAAATCTAGATCAGGATGTAAATTCTGTTTACAGCAAAAATGAATTGCTGTTTTTTTTTTGTTTTGAAAGTCTATATCCGTTATTTTTTGCCCACTGAACAAGCTTGTTAATTGTGCCATGAAGCTGCCTTTCAATGAAACACGTTTTGTGAGTGGCACGAGATTGCCAGGTCGTCAGAATACAGATATGTTTCAACTGTGTCAGGAATACATTTGGTAACTGAATTAATCCTGATAGAGAAGAGCGTGGCACTAAGCACAGAACCCTGGGGGACCCTATCTTCTTGCACAAATGTTTGCGAGAAAGCAGAGTGAAATTGTACCTGAAAGGACCTATTGCTCAAAAAGTTCCGGATAAATTTCGGAAGATGACCTCGAAGGCCGGATTTATAAAGACCATGAAGAATCCCATATTGCCAGGTTGTATCCAAAGCTTTTTCGATGTCAAGACATACCATCACTAGGTGCTGGTTCCTGAGAAATGCATTTCGAATGTTGTCTTCAAGCTTTGACCATAAAGTCAAGTGTTGATCTGGTTCTTCGAAATCCATATTGATTTTGACTTAGAATGTTTTTATTCTTTAGGAACCATGTCAACTTGGCATTAATTATTTTTTCTAATATTTTTCCTATACAACTGGTTAAAGCTATTGGTCGGTAATTTTCTGGATCTAAATGGTCCTTTCCTGGTTTTGGGAAAGCTAATAACAATAGAATGACACCAGCAGGTGGGGTAGTAATCTTCATCAGAGATTCTATTATACAGTTTTAGAAGAGCAGAATGGGATTCTTCACTCAAATGATATATCATGGCATAGTAAACTCCATCAGGACCAGCAGCACTATTATAGGATCTTGCAAGTGCACTGCGTAACTGTCATGATAAGGGGTACATTATATGGAAGCTGTAATGAAGTATTGAAATGAGATTATATTTTTCTGCTTGTATTTTATGTGACTGAAAGCTTGGCTCAAATGCGGTTACAGCTGAGAAAGTTTGGTTTCACCTAATGTATTCGCAATTTCAAGAGAATTGCAGATTTCTTTCCCTTTTAGAAGTATTATCGGAGTGGTTATAGGATGACATTTCCCATTAATTCTTCGAACTTTAGTCCAAATAGTTCTGATGTCTGTGGTTCTGTTTATAGTGGAGGCATATCTGGACCATGTCTCTTTTTTGCTTATTCATTGTATATGATGAGCTTTAGCTCTAGCTTTCTTGAACTGTATGAGATTTAGCTGTGGCTGGGTATTTATGAAATAAGTTCAAATATCTATTCTTCTCTTTCTTGGCATTGCTATGAAGTTGAAGTTGACTTCATAGCAATGCCAATCACAGAAGATGACCTTGAGGAAAGATGTTGTTGTTTGTTGAGTTTTATTGGCGCATCAGCAACTTAGGCTATAATGCGCCAAAATCTTGTCAAAAAAATTAGTAAAAACATTCAGTGACCTAATTCATTAGGTCACTAAATCAGGGTATAAAAACAAGTATAAACTGTAAAAGACAAATGTCAGTAAACAAGTAACAATAGTAAATCTTAAAATATTTTTTAAATATGAGTAAAAAGGTTTACTGATTTTAGAAATCTAAAAATAGCAGACACATGGTCATTGTCAGATAAAATCTGACTGAGTGTATACGGCTCAGTCAGATGGTTAAAAGCAGTAAAACGAGCATTTCTAAAATTGGTACAGTCACATAAAATATGTTTAACGGATAAAATGGTGTCGCACTGCTCGCACATAGGAGGGTCATCAGCCCTCATTGAGGAAAGATGCATGTATGTGTGAGTTCCATTGTTTAATAATGTTAAGTTGTCCCTTAAGAAATTTTTCAATTAACTGACCTCTCTTATCAAGGTGCGAGGAACCCCATAAGGGGTGATGCCCATTCCAGTCACCCAAGATACTGAAAGGTGGTAGCTGATTAACTAAATCATCCAAATCTGCTAAAGTGTATGAATTACTGGGCAAAAGGTATAAGGAAACAACGTTAACACTATACCAACCATAACTCTAGCAGCAATTGCTTCTAAAGTTGTTTGCAGTGGGATAGGTTTGAAAGGAGTTCTAGAGTTTACTAGCAATGCTACACCTCCATGTGCTGTATTAGAGTTATTTCTATCCTTTCTAAGCATTATATGAAGTTTTATTCTCATAGATATTTTAGGGGTCAGGTTTGTTTCCTGTAGACAAAGAACAGCAGGCTTATATTCGGTAATTAAGTCATAAACATCGTCTAAGTTAGCTCAGAGTCTGCAACAATTCCATTGAACGAATCTATACGTTATTGGGGATTATCGGGTGTGTCTACTTGCTTATGGGATGTGGTTTGTTTGTGCCTGTCTAGTCTTGTTTTTTCCCTTTTTTGGAAAATTGGCCTGGTGATGTCCATTTCCTTCTCTTCTGCATGAATTTCAAGAAGTGGTTCATCTTGGTGTGAATTTCTATCTATGTCCACGGTATCAGTACTTGATTTTCTCTTTCAGAGCTTGTTTGCTTAACTGGCTTCTGTACAACATTTTTATCCGGCAGTATTGTCAATTTGATTGCTGTTCGATAGGCTGTGCTTTTAGTGCAGAGAGAACCAACCTTGTCCAATCAGAAATTGAGATGCTTTGTGGAACTCAACAATCAATAAAAGAAATCTGTTTGCACTGTTATAGTTTGTTACTTTTTTAAAACTGAAGAATAGGATGGCAATTTATTAGAAATTTAAAAATGTCTTTTTGCCTCTTGGTATGGCACCTTGTGTTCTACTTTATACTTTTGTATATTTTTTTCTGTCTGCCACTGGATGCACTCCTTTGAAAATGCTGAATGATTTCCCTTACAGTTTGGGCAGCATTGTATTTCAGTGGTGCAGTCTGTGTGAACATGCTCTTTTGAACCACAGGAGGCACAGGTGGTTACAACTCTGTAGACTGCTTGCGAGTGTCCAAATTTTTGGCATTTAAAACGTCAGACTGGGTTTGGAATGTAAGGTCGAAATTTGCACCTTAAATATCCAGATTTAACAGTTGTTGGGAGAATTGGTGTTTTAAATGTAAGAATGACTGTTAAGGTAGGAGTAAGAACCCCATCTTTCTTAATGACTATCCTTTTGGCACTTATCACATTTTGATCACTTAATTCCTGAACTATCTCTTCCTCTGATACATTAAGGAGATTCCACCACTCTGCTTTTACCCCTTTGGACGAGTTTAGGGTGGCAAACGGGGTAACTTTTGTGGGAATTCCACCAAAAGTCAATGTTTTTAATAGTCTTTCTGAGTGCTTGTTCTTGCTCATCTCCACTAAAAGGTCTCCAGATTTTAATCTACGAACCATTTTTGGAAGACCGCCACATTTTCAAGACACTTCTGTATTAAGAATGGGGATAGCTTACTCAAAGGATTATCAGTTAAAGAATGCAGTATCAGAAAAAAGAGGATCAGGGTTTCTATTCCTTCTTTTTTCTGCCATTTTGCATTACATGCATTTAAATCATCTCTGTTTGAGAGATCTGGATCGTGAGATCCGTAGGTGACATGTTTATTTATGTCCATCATTGTTCCTTTTAGCCATCATTGTGCCACCAGTGACAAAGCGGTTTAGAAAGTTAGTTATGTTACTACAAATTATATATATATATATATATATATATATATATATACAAGGAAAGAAAGCTGTATTTCCTTTCTAGATTCCTACTTCAAAGCTTTTCAGTATAGAATCACTTACAAAAAACAGGAAGAATAAAGACACTAAAAAATAAATATAATTAATCTGCTGAGAAAGAGCACTATGTATCACACAAAATATCGCTTGGCACTCGGGGCCATGGTTTTAGGGAAGTCCTGTCTGACCAATTTGATTGGATACTATGGTATGGTATGGTCACAAAGGAACTGGATGCAGGGAATAACTTTGATATCATATTTGGAACTTAGAAAGACTTTTGATACTATTGCACATGAAAGACTGCTGCACAAATTGGAGCAGTGTGGTATTGGGGGCAAATTGCTGCAATGGATAAAAGGATGGCTGAGTGGGAGAAGACAGAGAGTGATAATCAATGGACACTGCTCTTCGTGGACCAATGTTATTAGTGGAGTTCCTCAGGGTTTTTGTTGTTGTTTTCTGTATTTATTAATGACATTGATAATGGTATATCAGGCTTAATGTCCAGGTTTTCAGACGATACGAAGGTTGGCAGGGTTGTTAATGTCACTACACTGCAACAACAGGATTCTAAAAAAGTTGAGCAGATGGGATGAGAGGTGGCAACTGAAGTTTAACATTGACAAATGTAAAGTACTGCATATGGGAAACAGTAACCCAAGAGTAATGTATCAACTGTGTGGTACTACACTGACAGTGGTAGAGAATGAAAAGGACCTGAGGGAAATTGTGCAGGCACATAAGAAGTTTTCTGAACAGTGTAGACGGTCTGCAATGGTAGCTCATGGTGTCTTGCCAATGATATTTTTCTAGCAGAGATAAGGAGGTGATTATCTAATTGTATAAGGTAGTGGTCAGGCCACACCTTGAGTACTGTATACAGGTCTGGAGGCCTCATTTTAGGAAGGATGTAGAGCTGCTGGAGCGAGTGCAGCGAAAGGCAACAAGATTGGTGATTGCTCTTACGAAGAAAGGTTTAAGTTTTGCAAATTACAGTGTCTGGAGACTAGGCACCTGCGAGGTGATCTGGTTAAGATGTATAAAGCCTTGAATGGTTTGAGCATGCTCAATGCTGATGGAATTCTTCCTCTTGCTCAGAATAATCACCTGAGCGGGCATAACTTCAAATTGAGGAAAGACAGTTGTAGGATAGATGTGCAGACGTTTGCCTTTAGCCAGTGTGTGGTTGATTGTTGGAACAAACCTCCATCTGTCATAGAAGTTGATAGCTTAAATAGATTCAAGACAGAACTAGACAAACATTTGGAGCGAGTGGATGGGTGAAATTAGAAGGGGGTGTGTGTGTATTTTTTTTTTTTTTTGGCTGATACTATATAAGTTTGTTTTCTTCCATCATGTGCCTTTACTAATGCTTCGAATGAAATTCGTAGATCTGATCATCGTGGAGTAACTTCCCAATATTTGCTATATATGGCAATGAAAATTATGCGAATGCGTACCGCAGAAAATTTGCAAATTGCATTTAAATCAGTAGGAATAACAGTTAACATTACTCGTCCTATATTGGTATTGAAAGATTTTATCAACAAGTCATTAGAGATTGCTCTAGAATTATGGCATTCATTACAATTTCACGAATTAGTACAACTTGTTCGACAGTCGAATAGCACATTTTCTAAAATTTTTACAAAAATAGGGAATGGAGAAGAGTTATTACCAGAACTTAAAATTATAGAATCGAGATTTGTTTGTTACCAAAGAAGATGCTACTAATTTATGTCTGCAAGGATTCGACTATTTTTAAGAAATAGGGATGTAAATGCCTATAATACAAATGCTTTAGTTGCAGATGAAACGCATGCAGTGGTTGCACAAGATTTATACCACAGATATCATTCTGAGGAACAATTAGCAAGTATGCGAAATAAAATTCATAAAATGTCTGTGACTGAAACTGCAGGACCAATACGCTCTACCATTATTGAAAGGAAAACCGTGCATGATTACTACAAATCTAGATGTGGTCAATGGATTGGAAAATGGTGCAATCAGTACTTTAGTTTATATCAAATGAGGATGACGAAACAGTTAAATGAGTATGGATGAAATTTCCTGAGTCAAAAATAGGACATAACCTTCAATCTCGTTATAAACAATGTGAAAGATAGATATTTACCTAGTCAATGACCTTTTATATGGCCACGCTCATGACCTTTTATATGGCCTTAAGTCACACTTGTAACCTTAAAAATGACATTTTAGAGAGATAAATAACTTAGTTATACAGCGAAAATTTCAACTTCTGAGATCTTGAAACCAATTACCAAAAAAAATGTGTTATTGGGTTCACATTACGATATTTTAACGATACGATGGTGTCTCTGGAACTGATTAATATCGTAAAGCGAGGTACACTGTATTGTATAGTTACGCACGTGGTTTGGAATGCGGTATTAATGAATGTTTAACGTTAATTTTTTGCAATTAATGTTCATATTTCCGATTTTGTTGATACTTGATACTTGGGGGGAAAAACTCGTAAACCCGGGAACTCGTAAAGCGAGAACTGCCTGTATTACTTAAACCATTCCAATGTCTGACTCAATTTAAAAGGTGGGATGTTCATAGTGGTGATGTTGCGATATATCAACGTGAAGGTTCAAATATCATCAGTACACCCCATATCATTGAACAACATAATAGCAGCAATGTGACAGCAGTATCAAATGAAATTGGAGACTTTTGTGGATCTTTGTGCAAATTCAATAGCGAATCTATTTTCATCCTTCCAGGGATGTTGTTACATATAATTCAAAAATTCATAGACAAGAATTTGATGCCGTATTATATTGAAGGTGCAAAATTATTGGAAGAGCCACTGGATCATATACCTATAGTTCTTGCTGGTGATTTCAATCTAGATTTAAATTCTGAGGCTGGAAAGAAGCTTTGTAAATTTATGAAGGATGTCTTCAATTTAGATATTAAGTCAAATACTTTAGTAAATACTACATGTATTGGAATGACAATCAATGGAGTATGCACTCAGGAATTAAAACCATTTGAGGGTCAAAATTATATATACCGATGAGCCAAAACATTAGGACCAGCGAGTCGTTATGCAAATCGAAGCAAGTGCAGGTGAACTACAGCGTGTGCGTGGGTCAGGACAAAAACACCCGAGATACTGAGCTCCGTTAATCAGTGTTACCCTTGTACTTCAGATGGGAAAGACAGTGGACTTAAGCGAGTTTGACAAAGGCCATATTGTAATGGCCGGAAGACTGGGTCAGAGCATATCCGGAACAGCATGGCTGGTGGAATGCTCATGGTCAGCCGTGGTTAGTACCTACTGAAAGTGGTCCGAGGAGGGGAATCCACGAACCGCCGGCAAGGTGTTGGATGACCATGGCTCATCGATGCTTGAGGTGAGCAAAGGCGCTCCTGGATGGTACGTGGCAACAGAAGGGCAACTGTGGCGCAACTCTCCAGTAATTGGAATGGTGGTAATGGGAGTAATGTGTCACAGCACACCATACATCGAACCCTGCTGAAAATGTGGCTGCATAACTGCATGCCACTCCGAATGCCCATGCTAACCACAGTTCACTGGCGACAGTGCATATAATGGGCACACGAGCATTGAAACTGGACCTTGAGTGATTGGAAGGTCACCTGGTCCGATGAATCACATTTCCTGTTGCACCATATGGACGACCGGATACATGTGCGTCATTTACTTGGGGAAGTGATGGCACCTGGATGCACTGTGTGTGTGTGTGTGTGTGTGTGGTATCGCTGGTGGCTCCTAGGCATTTGCCCATCTCCACCTTGTTCATCTGGGTTGGTGCAGAACCTCTGCAGAGCGGGCCCGAAAAAGTGTTGGTGCTCGTGTGTCAGCCTAATGTGCTGGTTTGGGTCCACTATCATCTGTAGTGCTGAAATACACAAAATGCCGCACCCACCGGAGACAGTGCATACCGGTGGGTGCCAGCAATTCCACCCCCGTGTTGCCCAAAACATGGGAGCTAGCAAAAAAAAAAAAAAAAAAAAAAAAACTATAAATTAACCTATTAATTATTTTACTCAGAAATATTCTGATTTTTACCTTGCTTAAATTTAACTTTAAGATATTGCAAGGAAATTTAAATGTTAAAACTAACTATACATAAAAGCATTTAAAAGGATAGCCGGTGATAAATAGTCATAATGAGACGAATACTGCCACAGGAAGCATGTTGATATTCATCTCTTCTGCTCCAAGATGCACAGCAATGAAATACATCTTTACAATCTTCCACGAGAGGAGGCATACTAGAAGTAGATGGTAAAGCCAGTAGCATTGACAGGGAAACAACAGCTGCAATGAGACTGTTTCTCTATAAAGCACTGATTGCCATGCAGTCGAATTCAGGAACATTTGATTAGAATTTAACCGTGTGTTTTTTATGAACAGCCATAATGAGACTGTCAAACCCTATTAATATTAGCTGGACCAAAGAGACATTGCTCAACTTGAAATCTCAACCTTGCAAGAGACCACTGCCACAGAAGAGCATAAATGATCCTTGTCATCCTCCCAGTTAAAAGTACTCAACAATTATAAATCTTGCTTTTCAATCTTCCACAAAAGATATGTACTGGATAAAGATGACAAAAACCTCAAGCGTCAGGAATGAGGCCAACAGCCACAATGATACTGTGCCTCAACAATACATAATTTTACAATTCATCACTTCCCATGCAGTCTAGGAAATCTTTTTTCAGAAAATTAGGAGTGATGAAAGTTGCTGTGAATAGTCGCAATGAGACTGTCATGGCACGATTTATATTATCTAATCCAAAAAGTGGCGTTTTTGAGATGAACTGTTTTCGAGAAGCCTGAGATAGGTTTTGGGGGCACCACCGCAGATGTGAGAACAATATTCCACGGTAGGGCAGATTTGCAATTTGTACAGAGTGACCAGCTGTTTGGAAGAAAAGTAACGTCGAGAGTGAAAGAGAAAATCAAGTTTTTTAGATGCATGGGAAGTAATATTTGTAATGTGCTTGTGCCAAGAGAGAATAGAAGTCAGGGTAATCCCCAAAAGAGATATATCATCTTGCCTAGAAATCGGAGTGCCACCAAAGATATGCATAGGAGCAGAAGAATCCTTTTAGTGAGATATAAGACAAGACTGAGTTTTAGAAGGATTGAAATCAACTAAGTTGTCTTTGCCCCACTGGAGAATTACTGGAGATCGGCATTTAAATAATTGGTAGCAGATTTTTGAGAAGTTGAAGCTGATTGAGCAGAACAAGGTTTCTTAAAATGGAAAGTGGAATGCATTGTGCTATCATCGGCAAAACTATGGATAGGCTTTCCAGTCAATGGAAGAAGGTCATTAATATACAAGAGGAAAAGAGTGAGGGAAAGAACTGAACCTTGAGGGACACCGGCATTAGTGGAGAAGTTAGAAGACAGAGAGCCATCTACCATCCCTCTCAGTGAGCGATCAGAGAGAAAACTGGATAACCAATTACAAAAAACAATTGGCAAACCATAAGATGGAAGCTTGTTTAGAAGACCTTTATGCCAAACATGATCGAAAGCCTTTGAGATTTCAAGAGCAACTGCTTGGGTTCCACCGAACTTCTGCATTTATTCACCGAATAAATTCAAGGAAGAACTGTACAAGCGATTAGAGGGGATGGACAGGTGATGTGAAAAGTGGTTTTTTTTTTTTTTTTTTTTGCTGATAGTGTATAATTATTATGATCATCATGCTATCTTGCTTTGTATGCCACTATTAATACTAATACACTTTGGCTGGATGTAAATTTCCATGTATCTCTTCTGCAGCCTTTCTCATATTTACTTTTTCAATTTAAATGTGTCCCCTTGTGTGTGTTATTTGAGAAAAAAGTTCTTGTGAGTACCAAAATGGTAGTATTACATTAATGTTTTTATGAATCAAGGGGTAATATTTTTTTATTTGCATTCAAGTACTTAAAAGGCTTAACACAGTCCTGGACGGAATCCGGCTCATTGATGATATACAGGGTGTTCCAAAATTGCACCAAACAAATGTAGGACCATATTCTGCTGCTAAAAATAAAAAAAATATTTCCTATAAACATATGTCTCAAAAGGCTTTGTTTCTGAGAAAATAAACATTAAAACAGCAAAATAATTTTATGTTCAGCTGTATATCATAAAACAGGCTTTAAACAGTTCAAAACATATCAATTGTGTTGTTCTACAACATAATAAAATTCTTTATTGACAAAATTTTTTACAAGGATGTGATTCCCATTACAGGCATCCAGAGTAGGGCTGCCACGTTTCTAACCTTAAAAATGAGGACATTTGGGCAGAAAAATCCGGACTTTTGAGGACACTTTTCCCCATTGTACCAAAACACACCTTACATTCTCTTACAGTCTTTTCAAAAATGTCTATGCCTTTAATAACAGTTTATTATGATAATAGGGTAATAACACAGTCACTGGAAAAGTAATAACATGTTAAATATTTTAATTGAATATCTCAAATCCCTTAAATTAACAGAATTCACACTTGTCATTCTTATGCAGATTGCTTAACTTGTAAAAAATGATACACAAAAAATTTACTTATGGTATAAATAAAAATAATACTTTTATTTTTCTCAGAGTAATTTATTTGTTGTTCTCTACATTTCTTTTATATTTTGCCACTGATGGAATTTTTCTCTGTAAATCTGTGTTTTTGGATAAATAGGAATGGAAATCTTTACACAGCTTTACACTGAAATTGAATTTTGTAAGCATTAGTCTCTTAATAGAATCCACAGTAAACGAGTTTCTATCCTTAGACCACTGCATCTCCATCATTGAAAACAGTCTTTCAATAAATGTATTATGTGGTGGTATGAAAAGAAAATTTGGGCAATTATTAATAGCTCTGAGAAAAACTTCATTCTTACAGCAGCTAAAATAATTAGCCCATCTTACATTACAAGGAACAGAAACATCAGTATCCTTAATTTCCGCTACAAATTTTTTAAAATTACAAAACTGATCGAAGCACTTCACATCATCCACGCACACACACACACACTCCTTTTGTATGAAGGTACCTAATTGTTGAAACAACGCTATTCCATTCAAGTTCATTCATTCTCTTAAAGACATGCACCTGAATGAAGAAACTTCTTCCAGTGGTTTCAACCCCATGTCCAGTATGAATACTTGTACATGTCCATGTCCAAGTATTCAGTGCATGATGAATATATACAACCCCAGGGGCTCACATCTGGTGAGTATGGGCTCGGCACACCCAGGGTCCTGAGCCGGATATCATCATTCTTCTCTTTTTTGGTGATTCCCTTCAACTTCTGACTCTTGTTCTTGTTCTAACCTAGAAATCTTTAATGGACTCCTCGCAACGCAAAGTTTTCTAACAGCCCGGAACCAATATATTGTTGAACCAATCCCCAAAACACAAGGAGCGACCTCAGTTTCACAATTTAAGCCAATGAAAAGCCATGAAAGCCTCATGTCTCCTCAAAGTCATGGAGAAGTGCCTTCTTCCCATCCTAACCAACCAGGTTCTGCCATGTGAATCACCATTCATTCACTATGCCTTAAAACGCAGGTCCACCATTACCAACCTGTTGCAAACCACCAACACCATTCTGGGGGTTCTACAAGATAGGGCTGAGATGGAAATTGTTTATCTGGATATCCAGTCTGCATTCGACAGCATAGACATCCAGCCTCTCCTGCAACTTTGTGAGGAGGGATACCAGATAAAAGGCAATATACTGGAATTCTTGAAGTTGCTACTTATGACCAGGGTCCTTCACCTGACAAGGTGAAGAATAAAAAATAAAAAATCATTCAGAATAAAAAAATCATTCGGCAAAATAAAAAATCATTCAGAAGGAAAGTTTGTGTAGGTGTTCCCCAGGGCGGAGTTCTATCAGGGCTCCTCTTTATGGCTGCCATCCACCCATTCCTGTGCCAGCTAACAGAATTTATCAGTTATGCAGACGATTTGAAGCTCCTCTATCGGATACACGGGACTGCCAGATCTGATTCTGTTTCTGAAACCATAATTAACAGCCTTAAGAATCTGATTACATACTTGGCACAGTTTTCTCTTAAGATAAATCCAAACAAATCTGTACAAATGGTATTCTCACTCAAATCAAACCCAACGCTACTAAACCTGGAAATCCACAGAACCCCCATCACTCCAGTAACCAAGCACAGAGATCTCGGCATTATCTTGGACCCCAAACTCAGTTTCAAGCACCATGTTGCAGATATTCACAACAAGGTCGGCAGATCCAGATGGCTTGCCAAACAACACCTCCTTCATGTCACAGAGCCTGAGTACATGCTCCAATACATATACCGGTTTCTGCAGCCAGTCATCACCTACGGTTCAGAAATCTGGACGTCGGCAACGAAAACCATTTCATCTGATGAGTACTGGCTCCTACGGTGGGTCATCTTCAAGCATAAACTGCCACCACTCATGCATACTTCAGATATCATCCAACTTCTAAATTACAGAAAAGTCAACAAACAGATATCCGCTTGCTCATGTCAATTAAAATGGTAGCGGGTGAAGTCACTGCGCCAAGTTTTTGGCAGATGTGCAATTGGAGGATCCCTCGAAACCTTTAAGAGCCCCCCTCTCTGCAGTCTGTGGCATAGAGGCTCAGGATAGGCGATAGATTCCTACCCATGGAGATGCTTCACAACATCCAGGAGATGGATATGGACTACAAAAAAGTACATAGAGGACAAATCCTACAGAAGATGCATCATCGAGGAACAGTGTTTGTCTTCAGCCAAGTTTTTTGCCATCGTTTTTTTTTTGTTTTTTTTTTTTTTATTGTTAGTTGTTGGCGCATTGGCTTCTGTGGCCATATTGCACCTCCCAAGGTTTTTGCATTTTCTACTCTAATCCAAGCCCGAGGCGGGATTCGAACCTGCAACCTTTCGGTTGCAGGGGACTGCCATCATCCTTTCATCGCTTTTCTTGTTCTTTAATTTCCCATGTTAATATTAATTTTATATGTAAAATATGTAATTATGCATTTTGTTTTAATATATGTTTTATGTAATTTTTCCTGTGTTAGTTATTTCAGGTTAAACCCCTAGCATAGCATTGTTGCTGTTATGGGTATTATCGCATCAGGCAATCATGTAGCCATTCACTGCCTGCTATAAAGATATTAATATTTTCATGATACAATGGTGTGTCTGGAATGGATTAATATCGTAAAGCAGGAGTCCACTGTAATAGAATACAGTCTCACCCCTCTTTTAATATCTTTACAACCGACTGAACTCGGTGTTCTCCCCAGGACCTATTGAATGGGAGCACCGCCTGGCAAATTTAACTGACCGCCTGGCTAAAATTTAAGCAATTCTCACGGTACTGCTCACTGATCTCGATCAATATTAATTTGAACGTACTATGTGATCGAGATCAATGTGACAGGGGCATATAATGTTAAATTATGCAATTAATTTTTGCTCTGGATCACTTAAGTTACATTTATAAATAACAGAAAATTTTATAATATTGTGAAGTATTACACTTCCTCACCCAGCTATTTCATAATGCCATCCAGCTGGCAAAATTTTCTGGGGAGAACACTGGAACTGTTTGATCATATGTTGGAAATGCCTGGTCCAAACAACAGAAAAGGTCAGTAATAACCATGATAAACTTATGCACTGATAGCTGCAAATAGGATATTGAACTGCTTGTAACCTTACTCCGTTTTCTGGTTGTTGTTATTTTGGTTTTTAGGAGCATTAGCAACTAAGGCTATATTGCTCCGGGATATGCGGTGGTCATTCCTTGACCTTTTCCGCATCCTCCGTATTTGGTGGTGACGGGCTCGAACCCCGGTCTAATCAAGAAGCGTGTGCTACGCACTGCTGCTCCTTCCCACCTGGCTACGGAGGCGCCCCGTTTTCTGGACATGATGACAAGTCTAAATATCATTAGGAATATCCTCTACCATTCCATTCAAGAAGAATCTCTGAAATTCTGGCAACAGCATTCAGGCAAGTTCATATTACAATACAATTCCATGGTTGCATACTTGAAGAAGTAACAACAGAATCAGCAAACAAATTATTTTTTTTTCAAATGTCTCTCAGCATTCAGAAAGAATTATCTTTGTATCTTCAATTCTCCTACACTCAGTGTAGGAGAATTGAAGATAAAGTGAAGATAAAGTAGCTTTATGGTGAAGATAAAGTAGCATGTTGACACTATCCAAGCACAAGAAGTCACCCAAGAATAGCTCTAGGTAACATAGGTATCCAGGCATTCATTTCAGGCACAACAGATATTCTGCAACCAGAAGAGCATACATTTCTTGTAATTTCTTTACCTCTAATTCTGCCAAAGATTCACCCGTTTAGGATCATATCCTAACCTTAGCCATTCTGTGAAATTAGTAATTAATACTAATACTCTACTATAATACTAGTGCCTTTCCATAAGCAATAATACAATTCAATTTGATTTTCTGCAATGACAGGGTATTTTAACATGAAAAACAGAGACTTAATAGGTCACAGACCTTTTACAAATAAAGAATCAAAACATGAGTTGCGGGGGGGGGGGAATAAACATCATATGAATTTTCATTTATAACCCAAGAGACAGGAATCACTGCTCTATTAGATTATGGCGAACAAACAGACATTACCATGTAGTAATTTCTCCTGATAAGCAACACTATCTAAAGTTGTTTTAGCTATTCAAAAATAAAATGTGGTTCTACCTGAAACAGGATAAGACCTCCAAATACTACTACTCTTCGTTTCATAGCTTTAGTAAGCCAGCCTTTACACCAAAAGTATGTTGCAGGAAAGACAAATATAGCCCCAAGAGCACGACCCCACATGCGGTGTGTGTATTCCATATACCAAATCCATTTGAATCCTTCGAGTGTCATGTCTTTGTGTCTCCTATAATAAATAATACTTTTTTTTACACCATTCTTTTATTTATTTAAGATCTTTTATTGTGGTGAAATGAAAGAAAATTTGCTTACTGTTGAAATTCAGGATATTGCTGATATTTTTGAAATTCTGCCTCCCACTGAGCCTTACTATTTGGTGGAAACTCTCTGAAGATATGCCAGTCCACCATTGATAATCCCGATTTTGTGAGTCTAAAAAAAATCCATACAAAAATAATTTTTAAGTTTAATTATATATGTTAGATAACTGCAATCAAAATACTATTTCTAAATGTTCACAATAACTGGACAATCCTGCACCAACCATTATAAACTTTTATTAAATAAAATAAAATAAATTAGAGTTGTCTTGTATTAAGGTAATAATAATAAAATAAAATAAAGTAAATAGAATGAATAGTTTTTTTTTTTTATGAAAACCCCAAACACGAGAGGTTTAGAACCTATAGTACTTAGTACCATGCTTGGGTTGGAGGCTGAGAAGATGACAGAAGATATTTGTTGACAATAGACTTGAACTTCTGTACACTGTAATTTTCAGGAAATACGCATGAAGGAAGGTTGTTCCAGAAAACACCAGTTGAATGAATAAACGAGGAAGATGAAAAGCCACCACACATGCTGGTGGCGGCATGTGTTCAGACTGTTTTGAAAGAGAGAGCGGGAATTACAGAAGAACAGTGGCCCATGGAAGTATCTGTAGAAAAGGCATGCAACAGAAACCGTATGTCTATGAAGACAGCGAGTGGAGAGAGAGAGAGAGAGACTGTTAGAGATGAGTCATTAATTAACCTAACTGCCCTCTTCTGAGTGGAATCAAGAAGCCTGAGAGAGGTTTTTGGGGGCACCGCCCCAGATGTGAGAACAATATTCCATGATAGGGCGAATTTGCGATTTGTACAGAGTGAACAGCTGCTCGGAAGAAAAATAACACCAAGAGCGAAAGAGAAAACCAAGTTTTTTAGATGAAGTGAAAGCAATATTTGTAATGTGCTTGTGCCAAGAAAGATTAGAAGTTAGGGTAATCCCAAAAGAGATATAGCATCTTGCCTAGAAATCGGAATTTCACCAAAGATAAGCATAGGAGCGGAAGAATTCTTTTTGCGAGATTCAAGACAAGACTGAGTTTTAAAGGACTGAAATCAACTAATTTGTCTTTGTCCCACTGGAGAATTACCTGGAGATCAGCATTTAAGGAATTGGTGGTGGATATTCGAGAAGTTGAAGCTGATTGAGCAGGGCAAGGTTTTTCAAAATGGAAAGTGGAATGCAATGTGGTATCATTGGCAAAACTATGGATAGGATTTCCAGTCAATGGAAGAAGGTCATTAATATACAAGAGGAAAAGAGTGGAGGAAAGAACTGAACATTGTGGGAACACTAGAATTAGTGGAGAAGTTAGAAGACAGAGAGCCATTTACCATCACGCTCAGCGAGTGATCAGAGAGAAAACTCTATAACCAATTACAAAAAAACAGATAGCAAGAGCCAGATGGAGAGAGCCATTTACCATCACGCTCAGCGAGTGATCAGAGAGAAAACTCTATAACCAATTACAAAAAATAGATGGCAAACTATAAGATGGCAGCTTGTTTAGAAGACCTGCCAAACATGATCGAAAGCCTTTGAGCTGTGAAGAGCAACTGCTTCTGTTTCACCGAATTTTTCCATTGATTTTGTCCATAAATGAGTACCATAAGCCAGAATATCACCAGTGGATCGACACTGACGGAATCCATACTGGCAATCATTGATCAGATGGAAGGAAGAGTTGGCAGTTAATTGATTTCTCCATTACTTTAGAAAGTGTAGAAGTAATTGCAATGGGATGGTAATTGGATGGGACAGATTTGTCACCCTTTTTAGGAACTGGCTGGATATGAGCAAATTTCGAAGCAGAAAGAAAAACATCTTTGGAATAAGAAAGTGAAAAAAGGCGGCAAAGAACAGGAATAAGTTTAGGAGCACAGGTTTTGAGAACAAGTGGAGAAATATGATCAGGACCTGGAGCTTTCTGAGCATCAAGATTCGTCAAAATCTTTCCAGCATCCTTTTGATGGAAGACTACAGGAGGCATTGAATGGAGTGTGTTAAGAATGGTGAGAGGTGTTTTACCAAGATCATTAATACATGAGTTGGAAGAAAAATGGGATGCTAGCAGGTCAGCTTTATCCTTGGCTGCAGTAGAACCATCAGGTTTTGACAGAGATGTGAGCAAAGATGGGTAAAAGTTGCACCCAATAGCTTTGGCAAGAGACCAGAATGCTCATCACTACACCTTTTGGTTTAACCCTTTCAGGTTACTGTGCCTCAAATCTTGGCTGTTTGACTGGGTTGGGTTCCCCCATAGTAGCTTTGAATGGTAACACATTCTACCAACCTGTTTTCTTCTATTAAGTGTAGTTTTCGAGATCTCAACATACTGTGCCCTCCATTTCCTGTCCATAGACATACCATGGAAATTTCCTATCTCACAGACTACTCGTTGGACAGGAAAACCAATCATGTTCAGCACTCTTGAAAGCTCCCTTCAGGAAGTTGTCAGGGGTCTGTTGGACTATTTCTGCTAATTTTGCCTTTCCTTTGCCTCTCCAAGTGGCCAAACGTTTCGCAGAACTTGTTGACAAACTGCTTCATTGTTTAAAAGTAAGTTTGGACCATTGGTGAGATACCACCTGCTTTCCTAAAAAATTGAGAAAAGGTTCTGTTACTGTAGGATTGCTGCTCAGCTCATCCTTCAGATGATGGTACTGTAATCGAAAGATGGCAAGATCAGAGTCACGTTTATGCTAAGGAACAGGGCTGCACTAATTCAGCCCATGGATCAGGGCATTTATTTGACCCTTCAAAACCTACTATAGTGGTGAACTACTTGGTGTTTGTAAACTCAGAAATTCAAGTTTTAGAATTTCTGAAAATAAATTAACACTGAAAGACATTGCATACAATATTGGATTAGTGTGGGAGAAAGTAAGCAACTGACAACTGCTGGAAAAAAATGTTGGAAAAGATGATATCACTAATTAGCATTAGTAGAGGCATTTGATGCAAGAAAGCAAGCTTATGCAGCATCAGCCAAAAAAAAAAAAAAAAAACCCACTTCCACTTCACCCCTCTATTCGTTCAAAATACCTGTCCAGCTGAGCCTTAAACTTATTTAGGCTATCAACCTCCACCACAAGGGATGGAAGTCTGTTCCACCAACCAACCACCCGCTGGCTAAAGGCAAATTTCCACACGTCTATCCTACATCTGTCTTTCCTCAATTTGAATTTATGCCCTCTCAGGCGATTTTTCTGAGCTAGAGGAAGAATCCCATCAGCATTGAGCATGCTTAAACCATTCAAGGCTTTATACACCTCTATCAGATCACCTCGCTGGTGCCTAGTCTCCAGACACTGTAATTTGCAAAACTTAAGCCTTTCTTCGTAAGAGCACCCCTTTGTTCCATTCACTAATCTTGTTGCCCTTCTCTGTACTCGTTCCAGCAGCTCTACATCCTTCTTGAAATGAGGCCTCCAGACCTGTATACAGTACTCTAGGTGTGGCCTGACCATCGCCTTATACAATGGAATAATCACCTCCTTATCCCTGCTGGAAAAATTCCTGTATATCATTGACAATACTCCATGAGCTACTCTTGCAGCCCGTCTGCACTGCTCAGAGAACTTCATATCTGCCTGCACAACCACCCCCAAGTCCCTTTCATTCTCTACCACTGTCAGTGTAGTACCACAGAGTTGATACGTTGCTCTGGGGTTGCTGTTTCCCATGTGTAGTACTTTACATTTGTCAATGTTAAACTTCATTTGCCACCTCTCAGCCCATCTGCTCAACCTTTCCAGATCCTGTTGCAGCAGCATAGTGTCAGTAGTGTCCTTGACAACCCTGCCAACCTTTGTATCGTCTGCAAACTTGGACATTAAGCCCGATATACCATCATCAATATCATTTATAAATACAGAAAACAATAATGGACCCAACACTGAGCCCTGAGGGACTCCACTAATAACATCAGTCCACGATGAGCAGTGTCCATTGATTACCACTCTCTGTCTTCTCCCCCTCAACCACCCCTTTATCCATAGCAGCAATTTGCCTCCAATGTCACACTGCTCCAATTTGTGTAGCAGTCTTCCATGTGCAACAGTATCAAAAGCCTTTCTAAGATCCAAGTATATAATATCAAAGTTATTCCCTGCATCCAGTTCTTTTGTGACTGCATCATAGTATCCAATCAAGTTGGTCAGGCAAGACTTCCCCTTAACAAAACCATGCTGTGTCTGAGCTATAACTGAAGTCTTGTCTAAATGATCCTGCAGTGCTTCTTTAACCAGTGCCTCCATTAATTTTCCTGGAACAGAAGTTAAGCTCACAGGTCTATAATTACTTGTGTCAGCCTTTGATCCTCCTTTGTGAATTGGGGTCACATTTGCACATTTCCAGTCTATGGGTACCTCCCCTGAGTCCAAGGAAGCTCTCATAATTATGGCTAAGGGTTTGCTTACTTCCTTTGCTGCCTCCTTTAATATAACTGGATAGATCCCATCCACCCCGGGTGCCTTTCTTGTGTTTATCTTCAACAGTTTCTCCTCCACTTTACTCCCAGTTATTTCAAGATTCTGTAGCTTACTGCTAGAGTTGAATACACCTCTGGCATTCCCCTCGCTGAATAACTCCTCATGTGTGAATGTCGATGCAAAATATTCATTTAGTTTGTTAGCTACCTGAGCAGGATCATCAACACTTGACCCATCAATATCAAGTGGACCAATCTGATTCATCCCATTCCTTCTAGAGTTTACATAAGTAAAGAACTCTTTGCTGTTTTTCTTTGCATCCCTTGCCAAGGATTTCTCGTAATCTGCCTTCGCCTGCCTAACCTCCTTTGTAACTTGGTTGCATATCAACTTGTATCTATCATAGGCTTCTGTGTCATGTGTTAATTTGTATGTATCCCATGCATTTTTCTTCTCTGCCATATGCCGCATTAGTTCATCTGACATCCATTTTGGCCTAAACCTTGAACAATATTTCTTAGTTGGTATGTAAAGCCTAGTAGCTTCCAAGATAAGTTCTTTGAATGCTTCCCATTTTGAATTTGCTGTTGGTAACATCATCAGTTGGTCCTACTGTATAGAATTTAAATACTGTCTCAGTCCATCGTAGTCGCCTTTACGGAAGCAATAACCCTTCCCTTTACCCCTAATGGTAGTTACCTCTTTGAGTATATCCCACTTCAGCACACTGTGATCACTGCCACCTAGTGGTTCATTTATCTGCAGATTCTTAATGCATGAAGAATCACTGCTGATAATCAAATCAAGAGTATTACTCCGTCTAGTTGCCTCCCGAACATGCTGATGTAGAAAACAATCATCCAATAAATCCACAAAAGTCCTGCTAGTGTGTGAGTAACCAGCCCCCAAATTCCAGTCAATATCTGGGAAATTAAAATCTCCCATTATAAGACACTCTGATTTACTGGCCCACTCTATTTCCCTGTACAGTTCCTTATTATACTCATCAGAGTCATTAGGCCTATAGCACACTCCTACTCTCAATTTTGATCTCCCAATGTTTATGTCACACCAAACTGACTCCACACTGCACTGTCCAGCGATGTCGACTGGCTTCACTTCATTGGTTTTTATGTGTTTCTTAACTAATAGCATAACCCCTCCTCCCTTCCTATCCTGTCTATCCTTTCTGTAGACGTTGTACTCCCCAAACTGCAGTTCTGCATCCCTTATATCTGTGTGACACCACGTCTCTGATATCCCAACAATATCTGCCTTCGATGTTTTGAGCAATACCTCAAATTCATCAAATTTATTTACTAAACTCCTAGCATTGGTGTACACGCAAGTATACCTGCACCTGTTTCTATTCTTAGCTACCCTAACACAACCCATATGTTTACTTGTACCGCAATGGCTCCCAGCAGTCTCTGAAATACCATGCATCTTGTTTTTCAGGCTTCTGCTCATTCTAATAATAACCTTGATAGCAGAATTTTTAGAACAAGAAGCAAAGGCTGCTTGTAACATACTTAGTGACAGTCTTGGAGCAAATGACATGGCTGCTAGAATTGAGGTGGATGTGGAAACTCCAGCTGCACATTACCTGAGCAAGGAAGAAATCACAGCCTCTGTAAATGAACAGCAGGGAAACAATGAACAAACAGAAGGTCAGTGACATAAGGAGTGATTCAGAAGGTAATGTGGATGACTCATGTAAAGAAATTAAGTGCATTTGAAAACATTAATGAAGTGATGGCATGGTTATAATGTCAGAGTGATAGAACTACCTTCATTAATTGCATCTGACCACTATTACAAATTATATACTGAAAAAATGCTGTCAGTTCCAGCAAACTAAATTACTTGACAATTTCAGAACGGATGTGCAAAATGTAGGTCCACAACAGCATTTTGTATTAGTAGAATATAAAGGAATGATATAATATCTTTAATACTTCATGTCTTTTAGTCTGTACACTCAAAATATTAAGAAATAAAGTATTTATTTACTAAGTAAAGTATATTTATATTAAAAAATACTGGAAAAGAAAAAAAAAAAAAAAAAAAAAAGGGTAAAATGTGTTTTTGGATATAACATGCTTCCCTTATAGCAGGGGTATTACAGTTGTTGCCTGGCACCCATATTACATTGAGGTTGCACTGTGTATTTTTATAGTTTATAGCTCAGGAATAATAAAAGCAAGCAATACCATAACCACAGCAAGAGATTAGACCATCACAAAGTTGGAAAACTTCACCTAATATGCCCATTCCTGTGAAAATCAGTGATAGGATGAAGATTTATGCCAGCTTGTTTTGCTCAGTCTATCATACTGAAGTAAAATTGCTTATGTTCATTTTAGAGATGTCACGTTTCATTACCAGAATGTGTGAAACCTAGTCAAGTTTTGTGACATTCTTTCTGAATATTATTTTGATGTGGTTCACTGGAAACTGGTTTAATGAAGTATACAAGAACCAGGATTCAGCAATTAAAAATTCTGCTCTAATGCAAGCAAGTACAAGAGAAGAGATGGAGTGAGGTTAATTTACAAGACATATTTCAATTTAAGGACTTAAGGAGGCAGAGACAATGAATTGGGTGGCAGATTTACCACAGTCAGATAACTGAAGCAATTTTGTCTCACTCAAGTCATATTTCATCAATCCTTCTGTTTTACTACTATATGGTTTATTTTAACATTCTTCTTTCGAACAACAGAAAAGTGTTGTTCGAAACAAAAATCTCAGCTCATCACCAAACATGGAACAGGAATGCCAAACAAAGGAAAAATTACACAACACTGTTTTTATTTTTTCAAACATAAATTTCCCTTTTTTTCAAAAATGCATGTATTATATATTTTTTCAAATATTCGCATGCTGTATAGTGTAGTTACTTTTATAAATATGAAAGTATGCAGGGAAATAAATTTGTTTTTGCAACATTTACGAGTTTTTTTTATATTTTACAATTTTTCAGGAATTCAATTATCCAGCAAAATTTATTTCCCAACCACCCCAGACATTCACAAGTCTGCTGTACATTCTTTCCAATTATCTACAACTTGAAGCTGTAATTGCACTTTTAACAATAATAATTCCTTTGCAGTTTGTATTACCTATACAAACTACAAATCTGAGGTATTTCAGATGCTTCACAGTTTGGCTAGCAGCCAATCTACCCTGTAACAGGGTACTTCAACTTTCCACAACAACTGCTGTGAACATTTATAAAGGACTATATGAACACCCTTCACTAAATTCCTCTCTAGAGAATTGCCCAGACAAAATCAAAAATTGGACTTAAATCTTTACTAATAATATTCTGGATATTCAGTATAATAATATACTGGTGAAATCCCACTTTATCTCAGGTATAAAAATTATTAATTTTTGACTGTAAAAGGTAAGATTTAACAAACCCTCTCATTGTGCATCTTTTCCTACTGAACTTTAAACTTAGTTGCAACCCAGCTGCCTTTTCTTAGTGGAAGGGGTTCTCTTGTTGATAAGTTAGCCTTTGTGGAAAGTGATTAAAAAAAATAAATAAATAAAAAAAGAACTTAAGGTAATCAATAATTCATTTCCTTTAATAATAAAGATAAAGGAATAAATAAAAATGATTTTAAAAAAGGGCATGAATGCAATGTGTTTTTCTGGAATTTAAGAAAACTGACCAGATATTCAAGAAATAATATTCCTCAACAAGGAGTGTGTTGAGCAGCTAAATTTTTAAAACTCAGATTCTATGAACTAAAGGTGAAAGATACCAATTACTAAAAATCTGTTGATCAAGGAAGAAAGGATGGAAAAGGCTTTTTGCTCATCCATCTCATTATCCAGTATTCTCAATTAAGTAAGAGTTTTGTGGATGATGAAATAGCAACTGACCATATATATAGAGGAAGAAAAGAATGGGAGTAACAGAAATGAAAGTATCAGACTAAAATATGAGGATTATTAAAAACAGTAAACATTGGCAAAGAAGCCAGAACTTCCTTAGGCTATTACTATACATTTTAAATGAGACTAAAATGGAAGGTTTGAGTGCAAGATGACCCCTAAGAAAATGGTCTCTACTTTGAGGATTAGCAAAACACTGCTGACAAAAAATTGAAAATCAAAAGGTTAATTCAATAAGTTAATGAGAGGTGCTATTTATGGGCTAATGAATGTCCCAAAGAACTTCAATTAGTCCACAAAAGGGGATAACAGGCTGTGTAAAAGGCTAGCATTTCCTCTACTTGTTTCCTTGAGGAAAATTGATGGTACAGATGATATAATCTGCCAATGAGAAGTTGTCATGATTTTTGAAAAAAAAAAAAAAAAAAAAAAAAAAAGAGTTTATTGCAATTTGGTATACCTATCAATGTTTTAGTGAAGTACACAAATTTCAAGAAGGATAACAATGGTTCAAATATGTGAAATTAATGTTTTTGGTATGGCTGAAATTGTTACGGTAGGCCCCTTTTTTGAATTGATATGAAATGTCATTTCCAGCTTAGTTGTACATTGACACAATTATTTTAACACAATTTGTGCTGTGTGCATACATTTAACTGATTCTGTTCATAAAAACCAATTTTATCTTTTAGAGAATTTTTTAAATTCTGTAAAAGATAAAGATAAAAAATAATTTGCAAATAAAATAAATAAAAGATAAAAAATAATATGCAAATAAATTCTTCTTCTTTATCTTCGCCTTCTCATGTTTATATGGGGTCGGCATTTCCATCCTTAATTCTTTTCCTCCATTCCTCCCTATCCTGGGTTTCCTCTCTCTTTTAAATCATCTGCCACCTTGTCCTTCCATCTCAGCTTAGGTCTCCCCCTCTTCTTCTTCCCTATCACCTCCAACTTTTCACAACTCTTCCCCACATACTCCTCACTTCTTCGTTCCACGTGTCCAAGCCACCTCAACCTAGATTCCTGCATTTTTTTACTCAGAGGCCCCACCTTAACCGTACCTCTGATGTAGTCATTTCTTATCCTGTCCTTCCTCGTCACACCACACATCCATCTTAGAATCCTCATCTCTGCCACTTACAACTTCTTCTCCTGGACCCTTGTAATCGCCCATGTCTCAGCACCGTACATCAATGCAGGTCTAACCACAGTTTTATACACTCTTCCCTTCATTCTACAATTTACTTTCTTATCATACAGCACCTCACTCATCTTTCTCCAGTTCAATCATCCACATTGCACTCTATGCTGTATTTCTGCACTCAATCCTCCATCCCTTTCAACGTTCAATCCCAGATACTTAAATTTCGAAATTGATGGTAGCTTTTCCTCCTGCAGTTTTATAGAACTCTCATATTCTCCATTCAATGCCATATATCATATATTCTGTCTTTGTTCTACTTATCCTCATGCCTCTCTCTCTTCCAATGCTTTCCTCCATTCCTCCAATTTCTTCTCTACCTTTCCTTGGGATGGTTTGCACAGTATGATATCATCTGCGAACAGCATACTCTGTGGTGCTCTACTCTTCACATCTCTCACCAACACATCCATTACCAGATCAAACAGATATGGGCTGAGAGCTGATCACTGATCCATTCCTCCAATTTCTTCTCTACCTTTCCTTGGAATGGTTTGCACAGTATGATATCATCTGCAAACAGCATACTCTGTGGTGCTCTACTCTTCACATCTCTCACCAACACATCCATTACCAGATCAAACAGATATGAGCTGAGAGCTGATCACTGATCCATTCCTCCAATTTCTTCTCTACCTTTCCTTGGGATGGTTTGCACAGTATGATATCATCTGCGAACAGCATACTCTGTGGTGCTCTACTCTTCACACCTCTCACCAACACATCCATTACCAGATCAAACAGATATGGGCTGAGAGTTGATCACTGGTGTAGTCCAACTTCTACAGAGAACCCCTCAGTCATACCTACACTACTCTCAACCTGAGCCACCGCTCCCTCTTACATTTCCTTCACAAGCCTTACGTACATTTCTGATGCACCCTTCTCCCTCATGCATCTCCATAACTCTTGTCTGGGCACTCTATCACATGCTTTTTCCAGGTCTATAAACACTATGTGCAACTCTACTTACATCTCCCTGTATCTTTCCATCACCTGCCTTAAAGAAAAGACCACATCTGTTGTTCCTCTTCCCAACATGAAACCAAACTGTTCCTCTCCTATTTCCATCTCCTGCCTTATCCTTCCTTCCACAATTCTTTCCCAGATCTTCATCAAATGAGACATTAACTTTATTCCCCTGTGGTTCCCACATTCCTGTACATCACCCTTTCCTTTATACATTGGCACAAGTATACTTTCCCTCCACTCATCAGGTATCCTCTCCTGCTGCCACAGTTTTTCCATAAAGTCCCATAGGATATTGATCCATTCTTTGCCTATACTTCTCCATACCTCTACTGGTATCTGATCAGCACCTACTGCTTCCCCCATCTTTTTTTTTTTGTGCACTTTCCACTTCTTTACTGTTTATGCCTTCCATTACTCTTTCATTCATCTCTCCATCCTCGCATAATGCTCTTGGGTTTTCCTCATTTAATAACTTCCTAAAATAGTCTTTCCATCTTTCCTTAACCTTCTCCTGGTCTTGTATCACCACTCCCCTCTCATCTTTTATCTGTTTTATTGATGAGAAGTCCTTTGATGCCTTGTCTCTCGCTTTGGCTATTCTCATCAATTGCTTATCTCCATCTTTCCTTTCCAGTTCCCCATAGGCCTCATCCACTGCCCTCACCTTTGCTATTGCCACAGCCCTTTTGCCTCCTTATTTGCTAATTTATATGCTTCTTTATCTTCCTGGCTACCTGTTAAATCCCATGTTTTCTTCATCTCCTTTTGTTTTATTACCGATTGCACTTCCTCATTCCACCATCAAGCCTCCTTTCCTGATGTTTTCCCCAACAACTCTTCTCCAACTTTCCTTATGATACAACTATTTAACTTCCACCACTCTTGCACGTCTTCCGGTAACATTATTCCTTTTAGCACCTTTTCCCTTGCAAATAATTTGCAAGGGAAAATTTGCAAATAAATAAATACATAAAAAAAAAATCTTTCTTTTGAGCTTTAGCTCACTGGCTTGTTGAACAAAGACCACGGGTGACAGAAGCTCAGATAATTGAGCTGCTACTGTACTTTGTGAGCAGCCCTTATTTATTTAATGAATGTAATCAGTAACTATATGAAAACAATCTGTACTTTCTGATTACAACTACTTTCTCCTTAACAAACTTACATATTTTCTAAAAATGTCTTTATTTATTTATTATATTTATGCAATTAGGATTTTTTCCCAAACCATTCTAAACTGCAAAACAAACCCCCCCCCCTCTTAATAGCAAACAACTGGCACACGCCAGAAGTTCTTACTATAGGAAGGTTACACTTTCCAAAAATTCTTAAATTGTATATTAATACAGAAAAATAAAGTCCTAACCTGGTAATTCCTCCAAGAACTACTGCACCAAATACCATTCCACTACATCCAATAAGCCAGCTACCAACCCATTTAGTAGCTTTATGAGATAGTTCGGGTGTAGGCAAAGTTGTTAGCATAATTACTGTCCTAGTTGGTGGCAATGCTTTCACTCTACACTGAAAAATAAAAAAAAGTACATCCAATACAACAAAAATAAAGAAAGTTCCAGGGAAGAGGAGGAGAGGTTAAATAGGTGTTGTACTGGGGGCCCATAAATTCATGGTTGGGCACAACATACTTATATTATGTACACAAATGCAAATGCCTATAAGAAGAACATTCATTCAACTACAGTAAACCCCCGCTATTCGCGGGGGTTACGTTCCTGAGAAATGTCGCGAATACCGAAAACGCGAATACTGAGTTATGGCTCCCATAGTAATAAAGGGGTTCCGTTCCAAAGTATGAAATATATAAGAAAAACTAGTCTAAAATTTTGTCTACGTATGTATTATGTGTACCTTCATAATATGACTATGTACATAGACAGTACATAGTGAAATGCAAGCATATGGCATCGAAATTAAAATAAGAAACAATTTAATATTAAATGTAATATTTATTAGAAATTTCAAACAAATCTTTCAAACCAGCGCCTTTGCTCTAGCAAAAAAAAAAACAAACTTATCCCACCAGTGCTATCACCAGTTTCGCTAGTGTTGATAAAGGAATTTTGCCTTTTCACGAATGATGAGTGAGCTTAACGGAATTTTATTTTGAGTTCGGTCTTCTATCCACAGATTTAAAGCCTTTTCCATTTTTTCTAGTTTAACATCACGAGTTACAGAGCAAATTTTTGAAGCAATTAGCGCGTTTTCACGGACACTATGGCGGATTTTTTCTTCCGATTTTTTGATTGATCGTACCGTTGACTCATTGATTTTATAATGTTTTGCCACTGAGGAGACAATTTCACCATTGGAAATTTTGTCTAATATTTTATTTGCAAATGACATCACCTTCTTTGATATTTTCACATTTCTCTTGTTATTCGTAGCCATATTTTTGTACGGGTTAGAAAGAACTTGTCCACAATAAAGTCACTTTCGTCCGTTAACACACTCGAAAAAGTCTGTTTTACACTGTATTTTTTTTTTTGGTTTGGTAGTTGTTGGCACATCGGCTTCTGTGGCCATAGTGCACCTCCCAAGGTTTTTGCAGTACTTTGATCCAAGCCCGAGGCGGGAATCGAACCCGCGACCTTTGGGTTGCCAGGCAGGCACTTTACCCACCTGGCTAGCCCGGTCGGCATTTTACACTGTAAAACGGTAGATTTATCACTTTTGTAAGCATATCAATGTATAAATTGATAAATTTATTCAATTTATAAGCAAACAACGAAAACTTCCATTACAAGCGCATAACACATACTGAACAAGGATTAGCGAAAAACATCCATGCTTGCGATTTTGTCACCCCTCTCCCCCCACCCAAATTTAACTATTTGGGTGGGGGATAATTTTAGCCACGCCCATGTTTTTTTCTGGCAGACAATATTCATGGCGCTTTAAAATTCACATTTTTTTAGGTTTCATTTTATATTAAATCAGCGATCGCGAATACGTGAAACCGCGAATAGCGGGGGTTTACTGTATTTCTGTCTCTTTCACATTAACCCATTCAATAGCAGAGATGGGAGAAATCCCAGGTGCCGTCTGACACGAACATACCTTATAACCAGTGGTGAGCTGTGAATATTTTAACAATGGGCTCGCAGTTTTTCCGACTTTCTACCGAGTAAATCTGATCGGTCAAGGAAGTGACGTCATCTGCGGCTTCCACTAGAGGCGCTTCCCACGCTCGCACTACTAGGACTGTGATTATAGTGCGTGACGCATTTTTTGTGACAGGTATGATATCTGGAGTCAGGGGCGAATTTAGGGGGGGAAAGATGCGGCTTATTACCCCCTTAACCATGCGTATAAGTGAAAGAGTAAAATGTTCCCAGGTCTATCTAAAAAAAAAAAAAAAAACACTTAAAAACCTGGTCGTCATGCCTCGCCTTACGATGATAACTGGATACGACGGTGTCCGGAGTTCTAACTTTTTAGAATTTTTGAATAGTATGACGTCACAATTATGCTTCCTGAAGTTACTACTGCAGTAAGTATGATTTCAACAATACAAATATTTGTCAACAATTTCTTTTTTTGTCTCGCATTTTCGTTACATTCCATTGTTAGGTGCCCCTAACAGCTGCGTATGTTGCTTCAACTAAAATATCGGTACATCAATCGGTGCTATTTTACAGAGATATTTAGATACGATGCAGTAGCAAGTATACATCTCTTACTTTAATTATCATAAATCCATTGTATCTTGTCTTCCAGAAATTATGAAAATGTGCGAATGATCAATAAAATATTTACAATAAAAAACTTTTTTATTTCGTAATCGATACAGCAGGCCCTCGTTATAATGCATTAGCATTAGAATTAGTAGAGGCATTTGATGCAAGAAAGCAAGCTTATGCAACATCAGCCAAAAAAAAAATTAATAAATAAAAAATAACCACTTCCGCTTCACCCCTCTGTTCGTTCGAAATACCTGTCCAGCTGAGCCTTAAACTTATTTAGGCTATCAACTTCCACGACAAGAGATGGAAGTCTGTTCCACCAACCAACCACCCGCTGGCTAAAGGCAAATTTCCTCACGTCTATCCTACATCTGTCTTTCCTCAATTTGAATATATGCCCTCTCAGGTGATTATTCTGAGCATGAGGAAGAATCCCATCAGCATTGAGCATGCTTAAACCATTCAAGGCCTTATACACCTCTATCAGATCACCTCGCTGGTGCCTAGTCTCCAGACACTGTAATTTGCAAAACTTAAGCCTTTCTTCGTAAGCGCACCCCTTTGTTCCATTCACCAATCTTGTTGCCCTTCTCTGTACTCGTTCCAGCATCTCTACATCCTTCTTGAAATGAGGCCTCCAGACCTGTATACAGTACTCTAGGTGTGGCCTGATCATTGCCTTATACAAGGGAATAATCACCTCGCTATCCCTGCTAAAAAAATTCCTGTATATCATTGATAAGACACCATGAGCTACTCTTGCAGCCCGTCTGCACTACTCAGAGAACTTCATATCTGCCTGCACAACCATCCCCAGGTCCCTTTCATTCTCTACCACTGTCAGTGTAGTACCACAGAGTTGATACGTTGCTCTGGGGTTGCTGTTTTCCATATGTAGTACTTTACATTTGTCAATGTTAAACTTCATTTGCCACCTCTCAACCCATCTGCTCAGGGTTCGCTTTGCGCTGATTCGCTATAATGCAGTTCGCTTTGCGCTGATTCGCTATAACGCTGTTCTTATATTGTAACCCGTATCTGATTATAACACTGTCACAAATCACTATAACGGTCTTTCACAGATGCATTTTTGGCATATTTAACGAAATCGTTTCATTTGATGGAGTCGATAGCTTGAAAATGAATAGCAAAACAGCATTAAAACATTTCCCACTCTCAGTGAAAATTTCTAATTTAATTGCAGTATAGTGACTTGTTACGTAGTTCCCAGATCAACATTTGAGGCCTGACGTAACCAAGTGGTCAGGAGCAAGAGTGCATAGCACGCGTTCCTTGAGTGGACCGGGATTCAAGCCCGTGACTACTGAATACGATAAATACTTGTATTGACGATTTATTGTAAACTCTACTGACTTGGTTGTTGTGCCGGAATATAAACAGAAAATTTATTTATTTGTTTATTTTAAAAAATGATAAAGTATATTGCTTATAATATTTGTGTTGTATGCATTTATCCGAAGTCATCACTCAGTAAGGTATTAGACATTGTGCGTAACGGACAGTTTACTCGAACATTGTATCATAATTAATGCAACCAACGCAGTTACATTTTCGAAGAATTAATAATGGCAGATAAGAATGAAAAAGCAACAACGTCTGGACGCAATATGAAGACTATAAATGTAAGAAAAAGACTTAATTTGAAAATTAAATTAGCCGTTTTGAAGCGAATCGATTCCGGTCAAAGACAAACGGATGTGTGCCATAATTTAGGAATGGCAAGTTTAACTGTAAGAACAATTATAAAAAAAGAATTTTAGCAGCGGGAAAAACAGCTGTTCCACTGCAAGCAACTAGAACTGGGCCGGCTATTAGGACTGAAATGGAGAGACTAACTAATTTTATTGAAGAAAATATCCAATGCAGAATTCAGTTAAGTTAAATATTATAAAAATAAATAAATAAAATAAAAGAAAATAAAGAGAGCTTAGCCTATATGATGATCTGAAGAAAACTCGCCTAAAAAAAAAAAAAATGCGGGACTAGTAAGGGCTGGTTGAATAGATTTAAAATTCAGGGAGAAACCACAAGTGCAGATCAAGGAGCCGCAACTTTCAAAAGAGAACTTGTTAAAATTATTGAAAGGGGGTATTATGTGTTATACTTCTCAAAAAGTTTTTAACATTGACGAAATAAGACTTTTTTTGGAAACGAATGCCTAAAAGAAGTTTCATATTGAAAGAAGATAAATCACATGCCAGGTTTCAAAGTGGCGAAGGATCGGTTGACTTTACTGTTGGGTGGAAATGCTGGGGGGCATTTTAAATTAAAATCGTTTTAGTTTACCAGGAAGGGGGACAAAGTACATCCCAAAATCGACACATTTTTTATGATTAAATTCATCGTTTAAATTAAATCAATTAAAATCAATTTAGATCAATTAAATTCACGATTTTAATTGTAATTTTAAGTTTAATTTTGATACATAAGTAGTTAGCACATAATTATATACGTATGTAATGCAGAATATTTTATATGTACAAATATTTGAATATTAAATATTTTGACCGACATTTGTGCATCTTTTCACTACCATTTATTATTGATTAGGAAATATCCAATGGTATCGACAGCAACTCGGATTTTATTGGCGCATTAGCAACTAAGGCTATAATGCGCGACAGCAACTCACAAATACATATGTTACCATATGGGAATGCGGCACTTGCTTTGTGCGGATTCACTTAGCGCTCTGTTTTTCCGGAACGAATTATCAGCGTTAAGCGGGGATCACCTGTATATACAAATCAAAATGCCTAAAAGAAACGCGAAGGACATTTCGCATAAACCATCTACCGCGCATGCTCGGCATATGCGCAACTTTTTTATTCAACTTTTTTTTTTTTTTTTAACAAATAGGGAAATATAATGGATATATTTTTTTCATGATAAAATTTTAATATTGCGAATAAAAAATAACACGAAATATTTCCTATATCACAAATAACATAAAAACTATCACAAAGCATTCCACAATAAAAAAACAAATATTACATAAAAAACAAACTTTCTAGAAAAAGTACACAAAAAAATTACAGATTAGATGAAAAAAAATTATTTCACAAATATTCAAGAAAAATTTATTCTAAAAATTACCATATACAATTTACTTCTTTATTAATATTTGTTGTCGATCTGCTTTGATCAATAGCTGAGCGATGATTACAGAGGAATGATTTCACGTAATGATCTGGATCAAATTGAAGCAATGGTTTTCCATTTAGATGTATGCTCATCGTGATCTGCAATGTGTTTAATTGTCAACATTATTATATGGCATATAATATTTAATATGGCATATAATTATTATTATGGCATATATGTATGCCATTCATTCACTCAATAGTATTCATTACGCTGAAAGCTCGCTCAGCTTCAGCACTGCTAATGATTTCAAAGATATTTTCTGGCTTTCTTAATTGAAAAGGTAATTTCACTCGATTTTAAAGATAAACTGTCTTTGACAAAATCTCTAAAATCATTAATTTTTATTTCATATTTTATCAGAAAACTTAAATTTTTTATTCGGTTTTCACTGTCTTGCTACCGAGACGAAAGTTCTTTCAAATTCACGATTTCGAGTAGCATAGGCTTAAAATTTTTTTCAATGGAATCGTTATTTTCTTTATAAAATTTAAAATCACCCTGTTTCCATTAATAAGTTATCCTTTAAGGATAAAACAATGCATTTAATAACTTGTCACGATGTAATTTTTTTACTTTCAATTTTGATTCCTTCAAATTCTTTCCACTTCAACATGCTCTCAATTTTAGCTTCATAATTTCCCTCAGAATTTTTCAAATTAGCAATAGCATTGATAGTTCGAATAATTAATTTATATGCTTTTTACCATTGTGATTCTGTAAAGCTTCTAAAAGGTAAGAGAGCTCTTGTAGGATGTCGACCATTAGTGCTAAAGTGGTTAAGAAATTCCAAATTTAAAAGTCCATTTAATAATACGGAATATTTAACTTCTGATTCAAAATGTTTGCACAAGCAGAATAATTCCCTTAACCCGCAATTACCATCTGCAAGCAACAAGCTGCTAATCATGGCCCGAACACACGACCGATCTTTATAGTTTCCACATCAAGTTCTTTAGCAATCATCTTTAATTCGCGCTAGTTTTTTGGAGATTGGTGATACAGTTTTTTTTTTTAATTATTGCCTGTATGCCATTATATTTTAGAACATTTTCTACACAGTGAAAGGCTCAACAAAGTTTCAAAATCTGCCAACATTTCATCTTCGTAAAGTTTATATAATATCTTAGTTGCCCCCCCCCCATCCTCTATGTTGCTACTCTCACTAGTTCTTTGAATGCTGTGCAAAATGTCTAAATTGCACGGATATTCTACTAATGCGACCATGTAAACACAGACAGCAGAAATTTACTGGAGGGAGTGGATCACTCACTTCTCCGAAAAACATGTTCCTTTGTCGGAGTAAAGGGGAACCACAACACAGGTTGACCAGAGACTATAATCCATGTCGAGAGTCTTCTTAATCCTCTGACTGGCTATGGAAAGCATATTGACTAGCGCGACTTCTCGGTATGTGACTGCATACGTTTTACTGACACCACTAACATTGTGAAACGGTAATCCTTTCACCCTTAATTCGCACTTTCTAATTACCTAAATTGCTTAAAGGCCAGAGGTGGGAACAATGCATACACAGTTTTCTCTCCTAATCCATTCGTTACATGTAAATTTTCTTTGTTAGACGGAAACTATTTTAAATGTAATTACCAAGGGGACTCAAAAAAAATTTGCTATAAAGAAGTTCGTTAAACAGAGGGCCGACTGTAATTAAATCAAAAATGAAGCAATTTTAAAATACATAACCGATCGATTGCACCATTAAAATGCTGGGAATGGAGTCCCGCTCGCCCCACAGTAGTTTCAGTTCTGGATACTCAATAATTGCTTTCAGGATTTCATTTGTAAAATAAATCTCAACAATGGGCTCGCAAATTTAAAAAAAAATAACAAAGCCCATGCGAGCCCACTGTAGCTCACCACTGCTTATAACCCTTTCAATAGTATATCATGTAGAAGACATCTTTGTGTACACATGTACAAGACATTTCAAACAAAGCATCTGCTAATGTACAAACTGCTTTGAAGTTTTACATGCTGTCATCCCCCTTATTACGTTTTTAAATAACTGTAGAGTTTATAATATGAAGGGTGTGTGTGTGTGCGCGCGCGCACGCGCTATGGGTGTTTAGTGGCGCATAAGCTACACTGGCTATAGTGTGCCTAATATGAAGGGCATTTGAAACGGGAACATGTTACTTTTCAACATGTTGCCCTCTGTCCTTTTTCCACCTTTGCTAAAATTTCAGCTGCAAAGAAAGTTTTCTCTTGGGCCTCCAGGAATGCATCCACTGCAGCAATGTTATCGCTGTCGGTGGGCAAATGGATACCAGCCAGGTATTTTTTCAATTTAGGAAATAGGTGAAAGTCCGACAATGCTAGATCTAGTGAATATGAAGGATGGTCCAAGATTTCAAAGCTGCACCCATGCAATGCAGCCATGGCAATGACAAACTCTGAGCAGGCACGTTGTCCTAGCGGAACAAGACTCCTTTGATGAGTTTTCCTTGGCACTTGTTTTCGATGTCTCACATAAATGCCTCACAAGGTCCGTGTAATATGCCCCTGTGATTGTCTGGCCTTTCTGAAGCTAACCCACTAGCAACACTCCATCAGCGTCGCAAAAAACTGATCCCACCACCTTGCCAACAGAAGAATTGACTTGGCTTTCTCTGGAGGGGGGGGAGAGCTGTTTCCACTGTTTGGACTGCTAATTTGTCTCTAGCTAAAAGTTATGGACCCAAATCTCATCCAAGGTCCTTGCAAGGAAATTTGCTGGATCTGCATGACAATGATGCAACTGTTCACTTGCCTCAACAACTCTTGTGCATTTTTGATCTGCTGTCACTAGCAAGAACCACTGTTATTTTGATTTGCTATCAATAGCAAGAATCTCTGTTATTATGTGGCGCACACATTCAGATAAGATGCTGGCAATGTACCAAACTGTCACTCATTGATTGCTCATTCCAGATTATGCATATTGTCAATTTCTGGAGTGATGGACATTGCAGGTTTTCCACAGATTGGGTCTAGGATCTCCCTCCCTTGTTTAAATTCTGCTGCCCATTTCTTAACCATGGAATAGCAAGCGAAATCCCCCCCCCCAATGTTATAAACATATCATCATGAATAAACATATCATCATGAAAAAGGGGGACTACTGCCTTTGGCAGTAGTCCTCCTTTTTTGTCAAATATTGGATGACTGCACAGTGACGATTTTGATTTTGTCCATCTTTCCACAATCCACAGACCTGTGATTAAAAAAAAGACATACGAGGGGTTCCCAAAAGTAAGGTAACATTTTTTTCTCTCGATGATGTTTAATAATACGAAGTTGAAATTACACACCAAGAAATAAGTGAACATGCACTACTTCTCCACTTGTCCTAACGATGGATCAGTTTATCAATACCAGTACTGAAGAAGTCCGTGCCCACATGCAGTAACCAACATTGCACCGTCTGATGAACCTCCTCACTCATGGTGAAATGCTTTCCTGAAAGGTGTTTTTTCAGAGGCTGAACAAATGGAAGTCTGAAGGTGCTAAGTCTGGGTTGTAGGGGGGATATGACAATTTCCCAACGATTACGACACAACATTCAAAAGTGGTGAAGGCAGTATGTGGAGTTGAGTTGTCGTGCAACAAAATCGCACCGCTTGTCAGGAGTCCTGGTCGTTTCCGATGAATGTTGACTTTCAGTTTTTCCAACGTTGCACAGTAAAGCTGTGCATTGGCTGTTCCTCCCTTTGGCAAGAAATCCACCAACAGAATGCCTTGGCGACCCAAGAACACCATGGCCATGACTGATGCCTGCACGCCTGATGTCAATCTTCAATGTCAACATGACCCGCTTTAAATTCATTGCACCAAAAACACACTTGCTTTTTTGTCATCACCTTTTTGCCATACACAGCAACCAGTGTGCAGTGAATGTCACTTCGTGAAGACCCTTTTGCTTGCAAAAAATTAATAACTTCATGAACACCTGTTTTGGATGGCTACCACATGGTGGCTACCACACTCGCACGGTAGCCACCATTTTGCAACTAGATCTGCTGTGAGGCAACAGTACCGCAACAATGCACTGGCAGTCTTTTTGAACATTATTAACAGGTCTATCTGTCCACCGCGTTTCATCTCATTCCCTTTCACCATTATTAAGAAAAAATGTGTTACCTTACTTTTCGGAAACCCCTCGTATTAAAACTGCATGAATGTTGGTGAAGTGTTACAATTAAGAACAGAAAATTTTAACACTGTACTACCTTTCATACTTAAGTCACAAACTTTTCAAGTGCCCCTCGTAGATGGCAGCAAAAAACTGCTTTGAAAATTAATTCAAAGTTATCTGAGTTAGGCCTACCAAAGCCAAACTCAAAGAATTCCTCTACAATTCAGAGTCATAAGTTGATAAAATCAAGTAATACATAAAGTGTAGACGATGTTATTCAAAGGACATCAAAGAAAATAATGACAAGTTTCAATTACAAATCAATTTAAAAAAAAAAAAATTTCATTTTATTTTTGCAGTTCATTTTGTTTCACATGTTTATTTTTGTAATTGTATAGCTACTGCTTATATTTTATAAATACGATATATTTTATAAATAAAAACGATGCCTTCACACTACGTACGTGGTTTAATTTATGGGTAAACTATGGTATATCTACACTGATATTATATGGTTAATTTAAACCCATATCATATTATGCCTCACGCATTGAATCTTCAAATATTGTATCATTCTGTACACCATTTGGCATCTCTCATATTGTGGAACCACTTTGCAACTGTGATGGCATGTTTGCATTATCAGGATACCTGCTCACCCACCGATGATAAGCCAACAGCTTTGAAATGGTAACTGTCTGGGTGGTGGTATCCACAGAGAATAAATAGCAGTAGTCTTTTCTACTAGAGAAGTGTTACTTATTCGAAGTAGTGCAATACCTGGTATCTATTGTGAAAGTAGTTACAATATAAGATACAATTAAAAACGATGCCTTCACACTACGTACGTAGTTTAATTTATGGGTAAACTATGGCGTATCTACACCGATATTATATACAACATATCATATATATGTAAAGAATAAAAAAATGTACTAAATATATTAATAAAATAATCATTCATAAAATAGTTTGTTGTTATTAATTACACATTTAATATAATGTTTTTGTAATACAGATATTCAGGCACCTCTTATTTAAAACCAAAAATAAAAATAACAGGTAGATTAGCATTAGCATCTTTTTTTGTGAATGTCTGACATAAAATCCTGGTTACGCCACTGTTTGATATTACAAATTTTCTTGCGAAGTTCCTCTGACACCAATTTTCGAAGTTTATAACACAGTTATCAATAGAAATATTTTCTAGAAATTTTGCTAGAAGAAAAAATATACATCCAGAAAATGTCCTGTACTGATATTGTTCCCTAAAAACAACTGCAATAAAGCACTCTTTTCTTTTATTAAATGTGTATTGCAGTGTTATAAGTTTTACACCAGTTTTCTCCATTTCCAGTGTGGCTTCTGATAAATGAATTTCCTTGATTTTGTGTTAGTGGATGAATATCCTTAATATTATGGTGATGAATATCACATCACCATTTTTTGTGTTAGTGGATGAAAAGATGAATTTCCTTGATTTTGTGTTAGTAAATGCAATACACATTGAAGAAAGGAAATACAATCTTTTTGTTTTTCAAAAACAATTCATTGCAATTTTTTCGGATGTTTCTTATGGCAAGAAACAGTTTTGTGCACCCCCCCCCCCCCGTATCACTCTCGTGAGTGACGGGGCCTTCCGCATCACCCACTGCTCTGTGTAACTTAATTCCCTTTATCCAGCAGAGCACACACACGGAAAATTCAAACAAATTGAGTGACATGTTCTATAATCAAGATCAATGTCTGATTGTTTTTTTGGGAATAATTAGAAAACGGATAATTGAACATACATTTTTCATGTTTGCACATTAATTAATAGATTTTTCTGAATTTTAAAGTTTATGTATATTGAGTTTCAATTTTGTAGATAGAATAGAAATCATAGAAAAAATTTGTTAATTTAACCAGGGTAATTTTCATCCCGACGAACAAACAACCCTTGAAAACAGGACAGAACTGAAGCAGGGTGTTTGTTGGAAATAATATTCCTATAAAATTGCTAGCCGAGATAATCTCTACACAGGCTGCCCCGTAAGGAAAGGGTGGGACAAAGGAAGCACAAAGGATGCCGAAGTAATCATGCCCCAGCTGGATTTTCTGTGTCACCATATAAAAGTTTATTGCCCAAATGTCGCTAGCCATTGCTGGTTTAACAGCCAGCTTGTAAAATTCTTCAAAACTTAACAACAAGCTGGTGCGAGCTGGCTCAAGCACACCACTGGCTTAACATCTGTTCCAGGAAAAATAACGGAATCACTGGGTTAAAGAAGTAAGGCAGAACCATCTGGACAGGCATGCAATTATACTGCAATCACATCATGATTTTGTTAAGAGGCAGTCTTGCCAACCAATTTTGATAGGTTACTATGATGCAGTGACCAAGGATCTGGATGCAAAAAATAATTTTTACATTATATACATGGATTTCTGGAAGGCTTTTGATACTGCTGCACATAAAAGATGGCACCTCTGTAGCCAGGTTGGCAGTGCGTAGCACATGCTTCTTGATTAGACCGGGGTTCGAGCCTGCGACCACCAAATACGGAGGATACGGAAAGGTCAGGGAATGACCACCACATAACGTCGGAGCAATATGGCCTTAGTTGCTAAGTCCTAAAAACCAAACAACAACAACATAAAAGACTGCTGCATAAAATGGAGCAATATTGCATTAAGGGCAAGTTACTGCTATGGATATGGGGATGGTTAAGTGGAAGAAGACAGAGATAAGTTATCACTGGGCTCTGCTCTTCATAGATTAATGTTATTAGTGGAGTTCCCCACAGTTCAATGCTGGACCCATTTTTGTTTTAAATATTTATTAACGATACTGATAAATGTATATCAGGCTTATTGTCTAAATCTGCGAATAATACAAAGGTTAACAGGGCGGTTAATGACAGTCATAAGGGTGAGCTAGCAACAAGATCTTGAAAAATTGGGTTGATGGGCTGATAAATGGCAGTTGAAGTTTAACATTCACAAATGTTAAGTACTGAATAAGGGTAATAGTAGCCACAGAGTAACTTATCAACTGTGTGGTACTATACTTAGGGTAGTGGAGAATGAAAAGACCTGGGGGTAACTGTGCAATCAGATATGAAATTCTCTGAACAGTGCACACAAGCTGCAAGAACAGCTCACGGGGTTTTGTCAATGATATACAGAAACTCTGCTAGAAGGGATAAGGAGGTGATTATCCGTTTGTATAAGGCCATGGTTAGGCTGCATCTTGTGTACTGTAAACAGGTTTGAAGGCCTCACTTTAGGAAAGATGTAGATCTCAGGAACAGGTGCAAAGATGAGCAACCAGACTGGTTAAGGGAACAAAAGGGTGCTCTCATCTAGAAAGACTTCAGTTCTGCAAATTGCAACATCTCTCGATTTTAATATGCTGACTTTTAATATACTTTAATATGCTGCAATTTATGGAAGAAATTGCAGCATATTAAAGGAAGTAAGCAAACACTTAGCCATAATTATGAGAGCATTTTTGGAGTCAGGGGAAGTCCACATGGATATGTGCAAAGGTATCCCCAATTCACAAAGGGGGATCAGAGGGTGACGTGAGTCACCCTCTGATCTGGGGAAAATTATGGAGTCACTGGTTAAAGATGCATTTCAAGATCATCTACACAAGACTGCAGTAATAATTCAGAGACAGCATGGGTTTGTTAAAGAGAAGTGTTGTTTGATCAATTTGATTGGATACTATGATGTGGTCACAAACCAACCTGATACAAAAAATTTTGAAATCATATACTTGGATTTAAGTAAAGCTTTTGATACTGTAGCACATGGAAGACTACTGTATAAAATGGAGCAGTATAGCATTAAGGGCAAGTTGCTACAATGGATGAAAAGATGGTTGAGTGGAAGAAGACAGGGTGGTAATCAATGGATACTGCTCTTCGTGGACTAATGTTATTAGTGGAGTTCCTCAGGGTTTGGTGTTGGGTCCACTGTTGTTTTATATATTTATCAATGATATTGATGAAGGTATATCAGACTTAATGTCCAAGTTTGTATATGAAAAAAAGGTTGGCAGGGTTTTAATGACATTAATGACAGTATGTTACTACAACAGGATCTAGAAAACTTGGACAGATGGGCTGAGAAGTGGCAACTGAAGTTTAACAATGACAAATGCAAAGTACTACATATGGGAAGCAGTAACCCCAGAGAAACCACTTTCATTCTGTACCACCCTACATTCAGGGTGGTACAGAATGAAAAAGACCTGGGGGTAATTGTGCAGTCAGATAAAGTTTTCTGAGCAGTGCAGACAGGCTTCAAGAGCAGGTCTTGGGGGTGTTGACAACGATAAACAGGAATTTTGCTAGTAGGGAAAAGGAGGTGTTTTTCCTTTGTATAAGACAATGGTCGGGTCACGCATTGAGTACTATGTACAAGTCTGGAGGCCTCATTTTAGGAAGGATGTAGAGTTGATAGAATGAGTAAAGAGAAGGGCACGAGATTGGCAAGGGGAACGAAAGATCCTTTTACCAAGAAAGGCTTAAGTTCTGCAAATTGCAGCATCACGAGGCTAGGCATCTACAAGGTGATCTGAATGAAGCATTAAGGCCTTGAATGGGTTGAGCAGGCTGAATGCTTCATCTTGCTCAGATTACAAACCTGAGGAGGTCATAAACTCAAATTGAGGAAAGACAGTTGTAGAATAGATTTCTTTAACAAACTTCCATCTGTCATTGTGGAAGTTGATAGCTTAAATAAATTCAAGGAAGAACTGGACAAACTTTTAGAGTAAATGGAGGGGTGAAATGGGAATTCCCCCCCTTCTGATGCTATAGCTTTTGTTGTTAAGCTCAGAATGTTTTAGAAGTTTTTTCCAAACTTCGCTCATATCATTGCAGGCTCTTGAAATATTGCATATTCCAACAAAAATGTTAAATGTATTCCAAAATTGCCACAGATCCATCTTCCCTTGCTCTGTTGATCCATCTTCCATGCTTGTTGTAGCCTCAGAAAATGTTGTCCTTATGTAATAAGCTTTGAATACCTGGATAAAAAAATCCCACTTTGCTCTCAAACAAAATTGAACTGACTCTACAATTATGTAATAAGCAAATGTCGTATGATTAAAATGAGGTAAACCAGATAATTTTATTTGCACCATTTTTCATGCAAGTAGTTCTGAAAATTTGTTTTTTCAATTTTTGAAAACTACTCACTGACCATTCCTCCCTTGTGTCCTTTATCTGTATCTAAAACAATAAAAAAAAAAATTTTTTTTTAAATTACCTTGACGTTACATAAGCTAAAATATGTTACTCTTCTAATCCATAAAGTCCATAAAGAGCAAGATGCCACGGTACCAGAGGAATACTGTTTCTGCAAAATGGCACATGTAACAAGTTAGCCTAATGAAACCTCTAAAGGAACTCGTGATAATGAGCTTAATTTGTTAAACAGAATTTAAATGCCAGATCTGCCTTGAAAAACTAGTATACTATACATAACCAATATATAAAACAATGTTGAGTCAGTTTGGTATGACATAAGCACTGGGAAAGCAAAGCTGAGAGTAGGAGTGTGTTATAGGCCTAATGACTCTGACGAGTACAACAAACAATTGTACAGAGAAATAGAATGGGCCAGTAAATCAGATTGTCTAATAATGGAGGATTTTAACTAGTACTGGTCTTAGCAAATGCAGTGCCAATTGGAGCATGCTGGAGGGGGCCCCTGAAAAATTCAATATTAACCCCTCAATATTTTGAAATAACGAAAAACTAAAACTATTTATAATTCATTATTTCTTATTACAATTTATTAACAATTGACCAGACATTTTGATAATATAAACAAAACTAATCAGAAGGATATTTTTCTTGCCCTTTTATTGGCAAAATCTTTCAAACTTTCTCAAAATTTAAATTCCTTGCTTCTTCTCTTTCAATGGATAAAATTGCAAGAGGTTGTGAGTCTCACTTGAAACATCATCGATCTCAAATATGTTTTAATTAACTTTAATCGGGAAAAGCTTCTTTCTCCTGATGCTCCAGTCACAGAATCATTAAAAATATTCTTAGCGATATGAATAAATTCGGAAATCCAGTGGCTCTTTCATTAGTTGTGAGAAATTTTAAAATATTTAAAGTATTTTCGAAACACAATTATTGAAGAATTTGGTTTCAGTGCTTCTATTTCCTCAACTAGCATATGGCCATCAATATCTGCCACCTTCAAAGACTTGACCAATTCATTGTCCTCAATGATTTTAGCATCTGAAAGTGCGATTTCTAAATCCACAGCGTGTTTTCTTAACTCGTCCTTTGGAATTTGTAGAAATTTGCCCAAGAAAGCAAAAAGATTATTATGTAATTTCAATATCATTTAATTTAGCTGTCAGTGTGATCTACATTATTTACAAAAACATTTTAAATAATCGTAATCTAATTTGCAGAGTCAGTTCTTAAATTTGGCGTCTTTGAGCCATTGATCACGAAAGTTTCAAAGAAAGGAAGTTGAAGAATTCTGAGTGGTTAGTGCAAATTCATATTATATCTTTCTCAGATTTGTAAATGATCCAGCCAACAAATTTTCAATAAAAAAAAAAAAATTTACTGACAGAGTAATAAAATTACAAATTGTTGTCAATTTGTAACAAAATGCAAAGAATAGTAAATTAAGTAAATAAATCTACAGCAATAATTAATATATATTAGTATCAAAACTGGACAAAGTTTGACGATCGCCAACGTCATGGATCATTCATAATTTGAATGGTCCACATTCACAAATTATGAATCAACAATTTGTGAATGAAAACTGGAATAATAAATTTACCTATATCACAAGTCAGAAAAAAATGGTGATAATGAGTAAATTTTTTTTGTGTTCTAAGAAACTCAAAAATGTAGAATCACTGCATTTGAAAATGCAGAATCAATCACAGAATCGTACATGATGCTTGACAACAACTGCAGAACTTTCTTTCTCTGGTATAAAAGAAAATGAAAATCTCTGTGATTGGCTGAATTTTTTTGTTTCTTTTCCCAAGTTACTCCTTTAAGTAACTTTGCAACAAATTTTCCCACCACAAACGAAAACAGAACAGGTACATATAAAAGTATTATAAAATGTATTACTCATGACCAGCAACAGAGTCTAGGGCCTGTTGGCTGTACAGAAACAAAGCAACAGACAAAGGTAGAATGTTGTTGTGAAAATAGCAAATGAACCTCAAAAACCATAAATTTAACAAAATTTCATGCTTTGAAGTAGACACTTTACTCTGCCTGGTCATTGCTTATTCCACTCTCTGAACACCACAGGATAAACACTAATTACAGGAAGGGTCACTCCCAGTGCACATACCGGTTTCAGAAAGCTATACGCGAGGATCAAAGGATCATCTGGCCATAGCTAGACTGTTATGTGACAAGTTTGTGTATTGAAAAATGAAACGTATTAACCTCCGACAACAATCAGAGTAGCAGACACACACAAAAATATAAATTCACCAAAACTAAAATAAAATCAGACTGATGTATATTTATATCTGACACTGGTTTTGCTGAATATTTCACGACTATCTTTTATTTACTAATATTTCTATACGCATGGCATCAGTCTAAACCAGTGATTCTCGACTTTTTTTTAATAATAGCACCCCTAAGTAATTTATTTTATTTTGAGGCATCTCTAATCAATTTTCTGCCTGTTAGATCCGATTCTCTCTCTGTGTATATACAGCCACTCCCAGAATTTTTTTTTTTTTTTTTTTATGTAAACCCCAAACATGAGAGGTATTAGAACCTATAGTACTTAGTACGTGCTTGGGTTGGCGGTTGAGAAGATGAAAGAAGATATTTGTTGACATTGGACTTCAACTTCTGTAGACTGTAATTTTCAGGAAATACGTATGAAGGAAGGTTGTTCCAGAAAACGGCAGTTGAATGAATAAACGAGGAAGATGAAAAGTTGATTCTGTGTGTTTGAAGTTGGACAGTAAATGGATGTTGGCTGTTGCTGGCATGTGTTCGGACTGCTTTGAAAGAGAGAGCGGGAATTATAGAAGCCAATTCAGAAGAACAGTGCCCACGGAAATATCTGTAGAAGAGGTGTGCAAAAGAAACGGTACGTCTATGAGACATCAAGTGCAGAGACTGTTAGAGATGAATCATTAATTAACCTAACTGCTCTCTTCTGAATGGAATCAAGAAGCCTGAAAGCCTGAGAGAAATTGTAGGGGCACCACCGCAGATGTGGGAACAATATTCCATGGTAGGACGGATTTGCGATTTGTACAGAGTGACTAGCTGTTTGGAAGAAAAGTAACGTCGAGAGCGAAAGAGAAAACCAAGTTTTTTAGATGCCCAGGAAGTAATATTTGTAATGTGCTTGTGCCAAGAGAGAATAGAAGTCAGGGTAATCCCCAAAAGAGATATATCATCTTGCCTAGAAATTCGAGTGTCACCAAAGATAAGCATAGGAGCAGAAGAATCCTTTTAGCGAGATATAAGACAAGACTGAGTTTTAGGAGGATTGAAATCAACTAAGTTGTCTTTGCCCCACTGGAGAATTACCTGGAGATCGGCATTTAAACAATTAGTAGCAGATTTTCGAAAAGTTGAAGCTGATTGAGCAGGGCAAGGTTTCTCAAAATGGAAAGTGGAATGCAATGTGTTATCATCGGCAAAACTATGGATAAGATTTCCAGTCAATGGAAGGTCATTAATATACAAGAGGAAAAGAGTGGGGGGAAAGAACTAAACCTTTGAGGACACCAGCATCAGTGGAGAAGTTAGAAGACAGAGAGCCATCTACCATCATCCTCAGTGAGCGATCAGAGAGAAAACTGGATAACCAATTACAAAAAACAGTTGGCAAACCATAAGATGGAAGCACCAAATGCGGAGGATGTGGAAAGGTCAGGGAATGACCACCCCGGTTCAATATGGCCTTAGTTGCTAATGCTCCTAAAAACCAAATAACAAGAACATAAGACGGAAGCTTGTTTAGAAGACCTTTATGCCGAACACGATACGCCAGAATATCACCAGTGGATCGACACTGACGGAATCCATACTGGAGATCATTGATCAGACGGAAGGTTTCTAGGTAGTTTAAGAGTTTGCGGTTAATTGATTTCTCCATTACCTTGGAAAGAGTAGAAGCAATTGCAATGGGACGATAATTGGATGTAAGAGATTTGTCACCCTTTTTAGGAACAGGCTGGATATGAGCAAATTTCCAAGCAGAAGGAAAAACACCTTTGCAATAAGAAAGTGAAAAATTGCTGCAAAGAACAGGAGTAAGTTCAGGAGCACAGGTTTTGAGAACAAGTGGAGAAATACCATCAGGACCTAGAGCTTTCTTAGTATCAAGATTCGTCAAAATCCTTCTGACATCCTTTTGGCGGAAGACCACAGGAGGCATTGAATGGAGCGTGTTGGGAATGGTGGGAGGTGTTTTACCAAGATCATTAATACATGAGTTGGAAGAAAAATGGGATGTTAGCAGGTCAGCTTTATCCTTGGCTGAAGTGACAACAGAATCATCTGGTTTTGACAGAGGTGGGAGCAGAGATGGGCAAAAGTTGCGGCCAAAAGCTTTGGCAAGAGACCAGAATGGTTGGCTACCATTAGGGCAAGAAGCAAGTTTTCTACTCTTAGTCTGTTCAAACTCTAGTTTGGACTGATTAATAACTGCTTTACAATTCTTGCGAGCTTTGGTGTAGGCAGAAAATGAAACTGAAGAATTAGAAACAAGCCAATTACGATATGCAACATTCTTCTCTTGAACAGCCTTAACACATTTATTGGAAAACCAAGGTATAGATAAACGATGAGATTTTAAAGTGGAGTGTGGGATAAAGGATTCCATTCCTGCAAGAATAATTTCACTGACACGATCTGAGCAAACGTTGACATCAGAAGTTTTGAAACAGTAACCTGACCAAGGAAAAGAAGAAAAGAAATCTCGCAGGTCATCCCATTTTGCATTCTTGTAATGCCAAACAATACGAGATTGGGAATAGCCATGAGATAAAGGTTCCATTGGAGAAGAGACAATCACCAAGCTGTGATCTGAGGTGCCTAAAGGACCTCTCACTTCGACTGTGTACTTAGAAGGGTTGTTTGTGAGAAAAAGATCAAGCGTGTTGGCTGTATGGCTAGCATCATCTGGTATTCTTGTAGGTAAATGAACAATCTGTGCAAGGTCATTAGTAATTGCAAAAGCTTCATCATCTTGACCAGCTGGGTCGGTGCGCCTAGAAAACAGAAGCCGGCTGGAGTTGAACATTAAAATAACCAAGGAAAATTACCTCACTGTCAGGAGAGTTGGACTGGAGAGCAAAGAGAGGAAGTCAAAGCGCTCCAAGTGATTAGTGGGGTTGGGAGAACGGTAGTGACAACAGATGAATTTGATACAAATGAGGTAGAGAGATTTTAAGCCAGAGAAGATCGAAAAGAGGAGATTCCAAATTACCAAGTCTCTGACAAGCAATATCAGAATGAACATATGTACAAGTACCATCTTTAAGGCGAAAGGAATCATACAGCGAATAATTTGGGCACCTGAGATGAGTAGTAGTTGGATCAACCGATAACTGAGATTCTGTCAGAAAAAGTATGTGGGGTTTGGTAGACTGCAAGTGGAAATGGACATCATTGAGATTAGAATTGAGACCACGTATATTTGTGAAATGAATTAGGAAGTGTTTGGAGGTTTAGATCCTTTCGCAGAGAAGCTTACTCTTTTAGTTTGACAATTCATGATGTATTTAATTTTAAGAAAATGTGGGTGGGACATGCTGTATGAAGTAATGAAATTTTTGGATATGGCATACACATGGTAAGAATATACCCAGATCCTTGACATAACGTGGCCTCGACAATGCCCCCTGCATACACACTACTTGGACTCCCACAGCGCCTCCGTGGCCAGGAGCTTCTTGATTAGACCGGGGTTCGAGCCCGTGACCACCAAATACGGACGATGTGGAAAGGTCAGGGAATGACCACCGTATATCCCTGGAGCAATATGGCCTTAGCTGCTAATGCTCCTAAAATCCAAAATAACAAAAACAAATCGGACTCCCTCCAGTCACTAGTTGGCAGAATAGAGGTAGCAAGATTATACATTATCTGATCCGGAAGCCTCCTAGAGAGTTACCAATAGGTTTGGTCTGGTGTACTAACTAGCGGCCGACAAGCGAACACTGTTTTAGAGCTGTACCCTCGAAATGTAAGGAAAATTGGATCTCACCACAATGTTCATTATAACCTCAAAAGTCATCAATCATACTGCATGACGGAAGAGATGGGGAAGGGTTGACCGGAACTATGTAATGGTTCCATTCCGTGGAACTCTACATGTCAGAATTTTACATAAGTCATAATTTCCCTAAATGCTTATGTGCACTCGGAAATTACATTGAAGCTAATTTGACTGAAGCAAATATGAAATGTTCGACAAACATGTACCTAGAATTATTTATTCAATTTTTTATCTCATGCACACGACAAATTATAAAAGTGTACAAAATTACAAAAATTTCAAAATTATAAAATTACAAGAGATAGGCATAATGTCAGCAAGTTTTACCTTTTGAGCATCTTTGCCAGAATTAACTCTCCAGCTGATAAGCACACCGCTGTGGAAGTTGAGGGCCATCTAGATTTAGAAGGGTGTTTTTCCAACACATCGTAAAATTTCTCTGCAGCTGCAAAATTGGCACTGGCAACTTCATTGCATACTTTAACATTGTGGAAACCAGCGCAATGCTTGAACTTATTAAAATCGCCCGTTGCTTGCCACAAGCAACTTGGGTTGGGGTTCGCCGTACTTATCCTTAATATCTTCAAAAATACTTCTTGTTTTTGTTTGAATGGCCATTGGAGTCAGGGGCACTTTCTTCTGAATCTGATTTATCATCAACATTATTAATAGCATTTCCATCTTTGATTTAGCAACTGAACGCTGTTTTGTGATCACTGTTGATCTGAAATGCGTTGATCCTTTAACATGTTCTTTTATACGTGCACTATCCCTTAAAATAGTAGTCACTGTTGAAGCAGTGAGACCTAATTCCGTGCAGTAAATGACAAACTTTGTCCTGCTTCATACTTCTTAATTAATCATCTTCATTTCTAAATCAATTTTATTTTGTTTCCTAGCACTGCCACAGCACTTGCACTTTCCATTGGTCCCTTTCCCTTCACCATTGTAATAAGTAAATAGGAATGAAGAGAAGATTATGAAAATTTATTTGTTTTTTTATGATTGAAGATTTCAGTGATGGGAAACACATTTCAACATAATACCATAACATAAAAACCCACAGAATTCCAGTTATCGGTATTATTGCCAGTGAAATAAGTTTACTACTCGTTTATAATAGACTGTGCTAACAGAAAAGCCCAATAAACCAGAAAGTGCCAATTGCTTTTATTGTTTTATGGTAATGACCTCCAGAAATGAGCTTTAGAAAATATCACCAACTAAGAAATATTGTTCAAAGTTTAGGCCTAAGTGGATGTCAGATGAACTAATGAGACATGTGGCAGGGAAGAAAATGCACGGGATACATAGAAATTAACAGGTGACACAGAAGCCTATCATAGATATAAGCTGGTTTGTAACCAAGTTAAAACGGAGGTTAGGCAGGAAACGGCAGATTATGAGAAATCTTTGGCAACGGATGCAAAGAAAAACAGCAAAGAGTTCTTTACTCATGTAAACTCAAGAAGGAAAGGGATGAATCAGATTGGTCCACTTGATATCGATGGTTCAACTATTGATAATCCTGCTCAGGTAGCTAACAAACTAAATGAGTATTCTACATCTACTTTCACACATGAGGAGTTATTCAGGGACGGGAATCCCAGAGGTGAATTAAACTCGGGCAGTGAGCTAGATGATTTTGTAATAACTGAGAGCAAAGTGGAGGAGAAATTGTTGAAGATAAACATAAGAAGGGCACCTGGGGTGGATGGGATCTATTCAGTTATATTAAAGGAGGCAGCAAAGAAAGTAAGCAAACCCTTAGCCATAATTATGAGAGCTTCCTTGGACTCAGGGGAGGTATCCATGGACTGGAGATGTGCAAATGTGACCACAATTCACAAAGGAGGATCAAAAGGCAACACAAGTAATTACAGATCTGTTAGTTTAACTTCTGCTCCATGGAAATTAATGAAGGCACTGGTTAAAGAAGCACTGGAGTATAATCTAGACAAAACTTAAGTTATAGCTGGGACCCAGCATGGGTTTGTGGATACTATGATGTGGTCACAGAGGAACAATATGCAAAGAATAATTTTGATATAATATATTTGGATCTTAGAAGGGCTTTTTTATACTGTTGCACATGGAAGACTGCTACACAAACTGGAGCAGTGTGACACTGGAGGCAAACTGCTTCTACGGATAACAGGATGATTGAGTGGGAGCAGACAGTGGTAATCAATGGACACTGCCCTTCATGGACTAATGTTATCATTAGAGTCCCCCAGGGTTCAGTGTTGGGACCATTGTTGTTTCTGTATTTATTAATGATATTGATGATGGTATATCAGACTTAATGTCTAAGTTTGCAGATGATACTAAGGTCAGCAGGGTTGTTAATGAAACTATTGACAGTACGCTGTTGCAACAGGATTTAGAAAAGTGTTGAGCAGATGGGCTGAGAAGCGGAAACTGAAGTTTAAAATTGACAAATGTAAAGTACTGCATATGGAAAGCAGTAACGCCAGACTAATGTATCAACTGTGTGGTATTGCACTGACAGTGGTAGAGTAAAAAGGACCTTGGGGTAATTGTGCAGTCAGATATTAAGTTTTCTGAACAGTGCAGACAGTCTGCTCATGGTGTCTTGTCAATGATATACAGGGATAAGGAGGCAATTATCAACTTGTATAAGGCAATGGTCAGGCTACACCTTGAGTGCTGTATACAGGCCTGGTGGCCTCATTTTTAAAAGGTTATACAGCTGCTGGAACGAGTAGAGAGAAGGATGCAACAAGATTAGCGAATGGAACAAAGGATTGCTCTTACGATAAAAGGCTTAAGTTTTGCAAATTACAGTGTCTGGAGACTAGGCACTTGCGAGGTGATCTGACTGAGGCCTTGAATACATCTATCAGGCCTTGAATGGTTTGAGCATGCTCAATGCTGAGGAGATTCTTCCTCTTGCTCGGAATAATTGCCTGAGAGGGCATAAATTCAAATTGAGGAAACACAGTTGTAGGATAGATGTACAGAAGTTTGCCTTGAGGCAGTTGATGGTTGATTGCTGGAACAATCTTCCATTTGTTGATGGTTGGTTGCTGGAACAATCTTCCATTTGTAGTTTTAGAAGTTGATAGCTTAAATAGCTTCAAGGCAGAACTAGACAAACATTTGGGGTGAGTGTTAGAGTGTAATAAGAAGGTTATTTATTTATTTTTTTTTTTTTTGGCTGATGCTATATAAGCTTGCTTTCTTGCATCATATGCCTTTACTAATGCCAATGTAACGTGTTACAACTGTTGAGTATTGCAATGCAAGACACTGGGGACATGACCGAATACACTAAATGCTGTCACGATGGAAAGATTTCATTTGACTCAATGTCTAAGACACCTACTCTACTCTATTACTAGAGCTGCTTACAGGGGATACATGTGAAGAAGCAAATAACTACAGAGAACATATACAAGAGTACAACTCAGCATTGGCGTTTGCATCAATGGGCACAGATATTAAATTACCGCCTGGAAATGGCCCATACTGTTTTTGAATACATGGCGAGATTTACCATTTGATCTCACCGCTATATCCTAATGAGGCAAATAAGCCAGGATATGGAAAACTGTATATTTTCGATTCTGCTGAAGCAACAACAAAAATGGATTGAAACACAATCAAACCAAGGGTGTATGGCCGAAGTAATGCAACAATTGGATGAGATGCTGTGACAAGTTAACCCACGTTCTGAGTCATATAAACAAATGCATCGAATAATCCAGGCCAATCCAACAATACATGTGCGCATGGTATTTATAGAAGACCCAGACTTAGATAAGAGACGATATAATGCACCTACATTCAAAACGGAGGTTGCTGTAATATTTGTTGGAGAAGACTGGGAACAACCTGCAAATAGAGACATATGCATATATCCCATAAGTGACTGTTGTAGAATTATATCAGCACTAAACAAGAATGGAGACCCTGTGGTGTATCCATTGCTATTTCCATGCATAGAGGGTGGTTGGCAGGAGGAACTACAGGAGGAACTTTTGCGGTTCTTCTCTCTACATAGAAGAGAGAAGAACCGCAAAACGTATTAGAGTAATACAGTGTATTACTCTAATACGTTTTAGAGTATTCTTTGCTTATAGACTTGCGTTGAGAACTAGTTTTAGCCTGAAAAAATTTCATTGCTCATAGCAGTGGGAAATTATTTCAACAATACACTGTAGACATCTATGTGACTGAAGGATCTAGATTAAACTATTTACACCATAATCAGAAAGATCTACAAGTGGAAACGTACCGTGACGTATTGGATGCAGTAGAAGCAAGAGCTCAGAACCAAAACTTGAGAGCAGGGAAGGTGATACCTCTGCTTTCGCCTTTCCAAGGCAGCCCAAGGTACATACAACAAAACTATCAATATACAATAGCAATTGTACAAAAGTTTGGGAGACCTGATCTATTTGTTACATTTACTTTCAATCCTGCCTGGCCTGAGATTGTGAATGCAATGGAAGGGACGCAACAACCCGAACACAGACCGGACATAACTGTGCGAGTGTTCAAAATTAAACTTTCATAACTGCTTGACGACATTCTCAAGTTGAATCTTTTTGGTACTGTGACAGCCTTCATCTCCTTGATAGAGTTCCAAAAATGTGGACCACCACATGAGCACATACTACTCACTCTGTCTACAGATTCTAAAATACGCATAAAGGATGACATTGACATGTAAGTGCAGAGCTACTATGCCTAAAAACAAATCCAAGGTTGTTTGAAATCTTCACAAAGTGCATGCTACATGGTCCCTGCAGCACACTCAATGCACAATCTTTGTGCATGAAAGAAGGTGCATGCAGTAAGGAATTTCCAAAAGAGTTCATAGATACAGCAGAAGAGAATAATAGCATTAGTAGAGGCATATGATGCAAGAAAGCAAGCTTATGCAGCATCAGCCAAAAAAAAAAAAAAAAAAAAACCTTCCACTTCACCCTTCTGTTCGTTCGAAATACCTGTCCAGCTGAGCCTTAAATTGATGAAAGTCTGTTCCACTAACCAACTGCCCGCTGGCTAAAGGCAAATTTCCGTACATCTATCTTTCCTCAATTTGAATTTATGCCCTCTCAGGTGATTATTCTGAGCAAGAGGCAGTATCCCATCAGCATTGAGCATGCTCAAACCATTCAAGGCTTTGTACACCTCTATCAGATCACCATGCCAGTGCCTAGTCTCCAGACACTGTAATTTGCAAAACTTAAGCCTTTCTTCGTAAGAGCAACCCTTCGTTCCGTTCAATAACCTTGCTGCCCTTCTCCATACTCGTTCCAGCAGCTCTACATCCTTCTTGAAATGAGGCCTCCAGACCTGTATGCGGTACTCAAGGTGTGGCCTCACCATTGCCTTATACAAGGAAATAATCACCTCCATATCCCTGCTAGAAAAATTCCTGTATATCATTGACACCATGAGCTACTCTTGCAGCCCATTTGCACTGCTCAGAAAACTTCATATCTGCTTGCACAATTATCCCCAGGACCTTTTCATTCTCTATCACTGTCAGTGTAGTACCACAGAGTTGATATTGCTCTGGAGTTACTCTTTCCCATATGTAGTACTTTACATATGGGAAACTTGAGAGCCTTATCAATCAATTCGGCCCTAGAGGGAATATGCAAGGCTCAAGGGGTAGAATTTTTTTCAGCGTGGTCTGTGCTTGATAACAGGAGAGACTACGTCTACGGGGATAGGATACACTTAAATAGAAAGGGTGAAAGAATATTTGCTGATGTTATCGAGCCAGTGTTAGGTGAGTCGGAAAACTGCTAGCTTACGGGGATTCACAGACTAAAAAGATAAAAGTAGCCGCAGATAGAGGTGAAGGTGATTCTTGCACAACTTCTATAAGAATAAGCAGTGACTTGGAGCGAGGGGTGCTGGGAGTTTCAGGGACTGATGGCAGTCATCGTGAAACAGGTGGGTATAGGGGTTGAAACAGGGTAATAATAATAAGGATAGGTACTTTTTCTTTTTTTTTTTGGTAGTTATTGGCGCATCGGCTTCTGTGGCCATAGTGCACCTCCCAAGGTTTTTTGCAGTACTTTGATCCAAGCCCGAAGCGGAATTCGAACCCATGACCTTTGGGTTGCCAGGCAGGCGCTTTACCCACCCGGCTAGCCTGGTCGGCGATAGGTACATGTATACTTGCATGTATGCCAATGCTAGAAGTATAGTAAATAAATTTGATAATTTGAAGTGTTTGTCAAGACATCAAAGGCGGATATTGTTGGGATAGCAGAGATGTGGTGTCACACAGATATAAGTAATGCAGAAATGGAATTTGGGGAGTACAATGTGTACAGAAAGGATAGACAGGATAGGAAAGAAGGTGTTATGCTGTTAATTAAGAAAACATAAAATCAAAAGAAGTGCATCGAGTTGATATAGATGAACCGTGCACTGTTGAGTCAGTTTGGTGTGACATAAGCACTGAAAAAGCAAAAATAAGAGTAGGAGTGTGTTATAGGCCTAATGACTCGAATGAGTACAATGAACAATTGTACAGAAAAAGAGAGTGGGCTAGTAAATCAGAATGTCTTATAATGGGGGATTTTAACTTTCCAGATATGACGGGAACTTGTGGGTTGGTCACTCACACACTAGTAAGACTTTTGTGGATTTATTGGATGATTGTTTTTTGCAGCAGCATGTTCGAGAGGCAACAAGAGAGGGTAATACTCTTGATCTGGTTATCAGCAGTGATCATTCTTGTATTAAGAATTTGCAAATAAAGGAACCACTAGGTGGCAGTGATCACACTGTACTGATGTGGGATTTACTTAAAGATATAATTACCATCAGGTGTAAAGGAGAGGGCTTTTGCTTCCGTAAAGGTGAGTACAGTGGTCTCAGACAGTTTTTAAATTCTATACAGTGGGATCAACTGACGATGATAACAACAGTAAATTCTAAGTGGGAAGCATTCCAGGAATTAATTGTGGATGCTACTAAAAGTTTCACACCTATTAAGAAATACTGTTCAAGGTTTAGGCCTAAATGGTTATCAAATGAACTAATGAGCCTCGTGACAGAGAAGAAAAATGCATGGGATGCACATAAATTATCAAGCGACTCAGAAGCCTATGGCAGATATAAGCTAGTCTGTAATCAGGTCACAAAGGAGGTTAGGCAGACGAAGGCAGATTACGAGAAATCTTTGGTAAAGGATGCTAAGAAAAACAGCAAGGATTTCTTTACTTATATACACTCTAAAAGGAAGGGGATGAATATGATTGGTCCACTTGATATTGATGCTTCAACTGTTGATGATACTGCTCAGATAGCAAACAAACTGAATAAGTCTTTTGCATCTACATTCACACATGAGGAGTTAAGGTTGGAAAATGGCAACGGTTGGAAAAAATGGTTGGAAAAGGTTATCAAATTGTAGCAGGGTGCTTAATGACTTTGTAATAACTGAGAGCAAAGTGCAGGAGAAATTGTTGAAGTTAAACATAAGAAAGTCACCTGTGGTGGATGGGATCTATCCAGTTATATTAAAGGAGGTGGCAAAAGAAGTACGCAAACCCTTAGCCATAATTATGAGAGCATCCTTGGACTCGGGAGGTCCCCATAGACTGGAGATGTGCAAATGTATCCACAATTCACAAAGGGGGATTGAAGGGTGACACGAGTAATTACAGACCAGTTAGTTTAACTTTTGTTCCGGGTAAAATAATGGAGTCACTGTTTAAAGATGCATTGCAGGATCATCTAGCATTAGCATTAGCAGAGGCATATGATGCAAGAAAGCAAGCTTATTCAGCATCAGCCAAAAAAAAAAAAAAAAAAACCACTCCCATTTCACCCCTCCGTTCGTTCGAAATACCTGTCCAGTTGAGCTTTAAATTTGTTTAGGCTATCAACTTCAACAACAAGTGATGGAAGTCGGTTCCACCAACCAACCACCCGCTGGCCAAAGGCAAATTTCCGCACATCTATCCGACATCCGTCCTTTCTCAATTTGAATTTATGCCCTCTGAGGTGATTATTCTGAGAAAGATGAAGAATCCCATTGGCATTGAGCATGCTCAAACCATTCAAAGCCTTATACACCTCTATCAGATCACCTCGCCGGTGCCTAGTCTCCAAACTCTGTATTTTGCAAAACTTAAGCCTTTCTTCGTAAGAGCAACCCTTTGTTCCATTTACTAATCTTGTTGCCCTTCTCTGTACCCTTTCCAGCAGCTCTACATCCTTCTTGAAATGAGGCCTCCAGACCTGTATACAGTACTCAAGATGTGGCCTTACCATTGCCTTATACAAGGGAATAATCACCTCCTTATCCCTGCTAGAAAAATTCCTGTATATCATTGACAAGACACCATGAGCTACTCTTGCAGCTCGTCTGCACTGCTCAGAGAACTTCATATCTGCCTGCACAATTACCCCCAGGTCCTTTTCATTCTCCACCACTGTCAGTGTAGTACCGCAGAGTTGATACGTTGCTCTGGGGTTACTGTTTCCCATATGCAGCACTTTACATTTGTCGATGTTAAACCTCATTTGCCACCTCTCAGCCCATCTGTTCAACCTTTCCAGATCCTGTTGCAGCAGCATAGCGTCAGTATTGTCCTTAACGACCCTGCCAACCTTTGTATCATCTGCAAACTTGGACATTAAACTTGATATCCCATCATCAATATCATTCATAAACACCGAAAACAACAACGGACCCAACACTGAACCTTGAGGAACTCCACTAATAACATTAGTCCACGTTGAGCAGTGTCCATTGATTACCACTCTCTGTCTTCTACCACTCAACCATCCCCTTATCCATAGCAGCAATTTGCCTCCAATGCCACACTGCTCCAATTTGTGCAGCAGTCTTCCATGTGCAACAGTATCAAAAGCCTTTCTAAGATCCAAATATATAATATCAAAGTTATTCCCTGCATCCAGTTCTTTTGTGACTACATCATAGTATCCAATCAAATTGGTCAGGCAAGACCTGCCCTTAACAAAACCATGCTGCGTCTGAGCTATAACTGAATTCTTGTCTAGATGATCCTGCAGTGCTTCTTTAACCAGTGCCTCCATTAATTTACCTGGAACAGAAGTTAAACTAACAGGTCTATAATTACTTGTGTCAGCCTTTGATCCTCCTTTGTGAATTGGGGTTACATTTGCACATCTCCAGTCTATGGGTACCTCCCCTGAGTCCAAAGAAGCTCTCATAATTATGGCTAGGGGTTTGCATACTTCCTTTGCTGCCTCCTTTAATATAACTGGATAGATCCCATCCACCCCAGGTGCCTTTTTTATGTTTATCCTCAACAATCTCTCCTCCACTTTCCTCTCAGTTATTACAAAATCATCCAACTCACTGCCAATGTTTACTTTACCTACATCATTCTCCTTCCTGAATAACTCCTCATGCGTGAATGTAGATGCAAAATACTCGTTTAGATTGTTAGCCACCTGAGCAGGATCCTCAACTGTTGAACCATCAATATCCAGTGGACCAATCTGATTCATCCTTTTCCTTTTCGAGTTCAAGTATGTAAAGAACTCTTTTCTGTTTTTCTTTGCATCCTTTGCCAAGGATTTTTCATAGTCTGCCTTTGCCTGCCTAATCTCCTTTGTAACTTGGTTACAGACCAACTTATATCTATCATAGGCTTCCATGTCACCCATTAATTTGTATGTATCCCATGCATTTTTCTTCTCTGCCACATGTCTCATTAGTTCATCTGACAACCATTTAGGCCTAAACCTTGAACAATATTTCTTAGTTGGTATGTAAAGCCTGGTAGCCTCCAAGATTAGTTCCTTGAATGCTTCCCATTTTGAGTTTGCTGTTGGTAACATCATCAGTTGGTCCCACTGTATAGAATTTAAATACTGTCTCAGACCATCATAGTCGCCTTTACGAAAACAAAAACCCTTCCCTTTACCTCTGATGGTAGTTACCTCCTTGAGTAAATCCCACTTCAACACACTGTGATCACTGCCACCTAGTGGTTCATTTTTCTGCAGGTTCTTAATGCATGAAGAATCACTACTGATAATCAGATCAAGAGTATTGCTCCCTCTTGTTGCCTCACGAACATGCTGATGTAGAAAACAATCATCCAATAAATCCACAAAAGCCTTGCTAGTGTGCGAGTGACCAACCCACAAACTCCAGTCAATATCTGGGAAATTAAAGTCCCCCATTATAAGACTCTCTGATTTACTGGCCCACTCTATTTCCCTGTACAATATCTTATTATACTCATCAGAGTCATTAGGCCTATAGCACACTCCTACTCTCAATTTTGATTTCCCTATGCTTATGTCACACCAAACTGACTCGACACTGCCCTGTCCATCGATGTCGACTGGCTTCACTTCCTTGGACTTTATGTGTTTCTTAATTAATAGCATAACCCCTCCTCCCCTCCTGTCCTGTCTATCCTTTCTATACACATTGTATTCCCCAAATTCCAGTTCCGCATTACTTATATCTGTGTGACACCACGTCTCTGATATCCAACAATATCTGCCTTTGATGTTTTGAGCAATACCTCAAATTCATCAAATTTATTTACCAAACTCCTAGCATTGGTGTACACGCAGGTATACATGCACCTGTTTCTATTCTTAGCTACTCTAACACAACCCATGTGTTTACTTGTACCGCAATGACTACCAGCAGTCTCTGAAATATCCTGCATCTTGTTTTTCAGACTTCTGCTCATTTCAATAGAAGCAGTGCAAGAATCACTTCCACCTCTGCCACTGGCTACTGTTAATCTATTAGTCCTTGTATCCCCCCCAACTAGCAGTTTTCCGACCCACCTAACACTGCCTCGACAGCATCAGCAAAAATTCTTGCACCCTTTCTATTTAAGTGTATCCCATCCCTGTAGAAGCAATCTCTCCTGTTAACAATACAGTCCAGGCTGAAAAAAATTCTACCCCTTGAGCCTTGCACAATCCCTCCAGGGCAGAATTGATCGACAAGGCTCTCATCATATACTCCCTCCTATCGTGTCTGGGCAGAATTGCAGACACTTTCAAGTTCAACCCTAATTCACGGCTTTTTTTCAACAGTGACCTGTACTTGCTAAGTAATTCCGCCGGTCTCCTACTCCTAATATCATTAGTGCCAACGTGTACAACTATATCACCTTTTGTGCCCTTAAAAGATGATATCCGCTCTACAACGTCATCAACCTTTGCCCCTGGCAGACATACCCTGGTCCTATTCCACCTATCCTTTTTACAAAGTATGTTCCCCGTTTCCCTGACAATAGAGTCACCAACAACTACTAGTTCCTGTGGGACCAGCGCATTCTGCCTAGGGGGCTGCTTCTGTGTTGCCTGATGACCAAGTGCAAGCTCTGGCGTTGATGTGGGCAGCTGAGAGCTTGATGGGCCCCTCAATTTATTACCTTCGAGGGCATCCACCCTGTCCTTCAAGCTCTCATAAAGGCCCATAACAACGCTGAGTTGTCGCCTGATTTCCTTGCACTCCTTACATCGTGCACACACAAAGACATCCCCCTTGGCAGTATCATGTCCCGTACCCGACTGCTCCGCAAACATCAAGCAAACAGTGCATTTTAATAGACTGTGATTCAGAGGGCAACTGCCCCCCTCAGTTCTCCCCTGAACCACAGCACTCCCATTAGCTTGAGCCTTTTGCTTTGCTGCTCTGGTCAGAGTCATGATTCCGATTTAATTCAATAAAATTCAAAACAAAAATTAAATCCTTAAGTTATATCCCAAAACAGTTATGTTATATATATATTTTTTTCAGTATCTAGTGTTTTCTACGAGTTCCCTTTATACAACTTCCGTATCACGTGCACCACTATAGTTATGTATTAATTATTAGTTACGATTAAGTCGTTATATATATATATATATATATATATATATATATATATATAGAGTTAAAAGTAAAATTTAATTGACAATAAAGTTTATCAAGATTAATAGATTTACTGATTAATTGACAATATTATATTATGCACTATACGATACTAAGCTTATGCTATCGTGTAAAAATGGCGGGAATTCACGAACGGTATTTCTACGGACTCTTAAGTATTGATTAGCTTCCAAATCTCGCTATCTCAATTTAGAATAAACTAAGGATCCTGACTAGGTCTATAATCTACTTATAGAAGATAATTTGATATAACAGTTGGTTAATAAATCGACTAAATTTGGTTAAAAAAAAATTTGGTTTGTGACACGTGGATTTGATACCGTTACCGATACTAAGTAATATCTACAAAATCTCTGTCTAAGTTAAACTTTAAACTAAGTATCGTAACTAGGAATATAAAGCTACTCTAGAAAATAAGTTAATATGACAATTTAAACTAATAAAGCAGAAAATAAATCAGGAAAAACTTCTCTGTTTGAAGAGCTTTAAGGTACAATGTCCGCACAGGCTAACCTCGCACCCAGACTCTAGACAAGACTGCAGCAATAATTCAGACACAGCATGGGTTTGTTAAGGGAAAGTCTTGTCTGACAAATTTGATAGGATATTATGATGTGGTTACAAAGGAACTGGAGGCAAAAAATAATTTTGATATCATATATTTGGATTTCAGGAAAGCTTTTGACACTGTTGCGCATGAAAGACTGTTGTACAAATTGGAGCAGAATGGTATTAAGGGTAAGTTGCTAGAATGGATAAAAGGATGGTTAAGTGGGAGAAGACAGAGGGTGGTAATTAATGGGTGCTGCTCTTCGTGGACTAATGTTATTAGTGGAGTCCCACAGGGTTCGGTGTTGGGTCCTCTGTTGTTTTGTATATTTATCAATGATATTGATGAAGGTATATCAGGCTTAGTGCCAAAGTTTGCACATGATACAAAGGGTGGCAGGGTTGTTAATGACAGTAATAGCAGTGTGCTACTGCAACAGGATCTAGATAATTTGGGCAGATGGGCTAAGAAGTGGCAACTGAAGTTTAACCTTGACAAATGCAAAGTACTGCATATGGGTAGAAGTAACCCCAGAGAAACGTACCAACTGTGTGGTACTACACTTAAGGTGGTAGAAAATGAAAAAGACCTGGGAGTAACTGTGCAGTCAGATATGAAATTTTCTGAGCAATGCAGACAGGTGTCAGGGCAGGTCATGGGGTTTTGTCAATGATATATAGGAATTTTGCTAGCAGGGAAAAGGAGGTGATTGTCCCTCTGTATAAGGCAATGGTCAGGCCACGCATTGAGTACTGCATACAGGTCTGGAGGCCTCATTTTAGGAAGGATGTAGATTTGCTTGAGCATGTACAGAGAAGGGCAACAAGATTGGTGAGGGGAATGAAGGGATCCTCTTACCAAGAGAGGCTTAAGTTCTGCAAATTGCAGTGGCTGGAGACTAGGCACCGGCGCGGTGATCTGATTGAGGTGTATAACGCCTTGAATGGGTTGAGCACGCTGAATTCTGATGGGATCCTTCCACTTGTTCAGATTAGGAACCTAAGGGGGCATAAATTCAAATTAAGAAAAGACAGAAGTAGGATACATGTGTGGAAATTTGCCTTTAGCCAGTGGGTGGTTAATTGCTGGAAGAAAAACTTCCACCTGTTGTTGTGGAAGTTGATAGGTTAAATAAATTTAAGGAGGAACTGGACAGACATTTGGAGGGAATGATGTGATATATATATATTTTTTTTTTGGCTGATGCTGCATAAGCTCATACACTTGCTTTTTTGCATCACATGCCACTATTACTACTACATTTGTCAATGTTAAACTTCATTTGCCACCTCTCAGCCCATCTGCTCAAACTTTCCAGATCCTGTTGCAGCAGCATAGCATTAGTAGTGTCCTTAACAACCCTGACAACCTTTGTATTGTTTGCAAACTTGGACATTAAGCTTGATATACCATCATCAATATCATTTATAAATAGAGAAAACAACAATGGACCCAACACTGAACTCTGAGGGACTCCACTAATAACATTAGTCCACGATGAGCAGTGTCCATTGATTACCACTCTCTGTCTTCTCCCCCTCAACCATCCCTTTATCCATAGCAGCAATTTGCCTCCAATGCCACACTGCTCCAATTTGTGCAGCAATCTTCCATGTGCAACAGTATCAAAAGCCTTTCTAAGATCGAAATATATAATATCAAAGTTATTCCCTGCAACCAGTTCTTTTGTGACTGCATCATAGTATCCAATCAAATTATTCAGGCAAGACTTTCCCTTAACAAAACCATGCTGTGTTCGAGCTATAACAGAAGTCTTGACTAGATGGTCCTGCAGTGCTTCTTTAGCCAGTGCTTCCATTAATTTTCCTGGAACAGAAGTTAAACTCAGGTCTATAATTATTTGTGTCAACCTTTGATCCTCCTTTGTGAATTGGAGTCACATTTGCACATCTCCAGTCTATGGGTACCTCCCCTGAGTCCAAAGAAGCTCTCATAATTATGGCTAAGGGTTTGCTTACTTCCTTTGCTGCCTCCTTTAATATAACTGGATAGATGCCATCCACCCCTGGGTGCCTTTTTTATGTTTATCCGCAACAATTTCTCCTCCACTTTCCTCTCAGTTATTATAAAATCATCTAGCTCACTGCCAGAGTTTACTTCACCTCTGGCATTCCCCTTCCTGAATAACTCCTCATGTGTAAATGTAATTGCAAAATACTCGTTTAGGTTGTTAGCCACCTGAGCAGGATCCTCGACTGTTGAACCCTCATTATCCGGTGGGCCAATCTGATTGATCCCTTTTCTTCTAGAGTTTACATAGGTAAAGAACTCTTTTCTGTTTTTCTCTGCATCCTTTGCCAAGGATTTCTCATAATCTGCCTTTGCCTGCCTAATCTCCTTTGTGACTTGGTTACTTTTTTTTTGGTAGTTGTTGGCGCATAGGCTTCTGTGGCCATAATGCACCTCCCAAGATTTTTGCAGTACTTTGATCCAAGCCCTAGGCGGGAATCGAACCCGCGACCTTTGGGTTACCAGGCAGGCACTTTACCCACCCGGCTGGCCCGGTCGACCGACTTGGTTACAGACCAGCTTATATCTATCATAGGCTTCCATGTCACCCGTTAATTTATATGCATGCCATGCATTTTTCTTCTCTGCCATGTCTCATTAGTTTTTTTTACTATTGTTATAATTATTTGTGTATTTGTTTTTCTATTATTATAATTATCTGCTGTCATGCACAGAAATAAGTGTTTCATGTGCAATAAATGTGGACTGCGATTGTACTAATTTCCAAAAGAACATTTAAGGTAATTTATCGGAATCAGGAAATGTTTAATGAAATGTAAAAAAAATAATAAATAAAAAAAAATCTGAATAGCCAATTAATAACGTGGTTGTTACTTTCTTTTGAGCTCTAGTGTTCGTTGAACGTAGCAATTTTGTTTTACATAGCTTTTTTTTTTACTATTATAATTATTTGTGCTTTTTTTTTTTTTTTTTTTTTTTAACTATTATCATAATTACCTGCTGACATTATGCACAGAAATAAGTGTTTCGTATGCGATAAATCTGGAGTTCGATTGTACCGATTTCTGAAATAATTTTTCAGAGTTATAATTGCCCAGGTACTGTGAGGATATGGATATTTATGATGAAAATGTAAGGGCATATGGCTCAGGTTACCTAGCCAGAAATATTTTAAAGAGCAATAATTGTGAAAGATGTAAAGATTTATTATTAGGCCCAAAAGATCATGATATGGACAAATTGTTGTATTAAAGATGTTAATGAGAGAGAGAGAGAGACAGAGAATTAAAATGGCCATCAAAGGAATTGTTGAATACAATGAGAAGTGTATCAAATATTTTGCTTTTCTGAAGTCTATTTGGTATTTCATAAGGAAAAAGTTCTACAAAAACTTTATGCTAAAACAAGTTTTATTGACTTAGAGTGGTTTGGGAACCAGGAGTACCAAACACATGTGCAAAAAGTTTTTATTCAGTCTATCTTGTAAATTATGGAAAAACAAAAAGTGAAAAATATGAATTTGGCTTATCTGTACAGTCAAGCATGAAACTCCATTCAAAAACTATTGAAACATGTTAAACAGATGTAACAGGGAAATGTTAAGCATGTGCTGGTGAAAGATAGAGAGAAAAATTGTAATGATTTCTCTTTTTTAGAGATCATTTGTATCAAAGCAAAATTAATTGATCAATACTGGATAAACTGACCATTCTGAACTACATATACCTTAATGATAAATAACATATAGCTCCATAATTCGGTTTAAATTCTATTGTCTGATGAATTCCACACCGCTGAAGTATTTGCTAAACATTTGTGAAGGATTGAGACTATTGATATGCAGCCTTTGGTTTCATTTTCTGGTTGAGATCTGTTGATCGATAAGGATGACCAAAACTCAGCATTGAAGAATATGAAAAATGACAATACAAAAGACCCAGATGACTCACCAACCATATTTTGGAAAAAGTCTGTCACTACTCTTAATCCTATCATGCTTCATATTTGCAACTTATCTCTAAGACTGGGAATTTACCCAAAGCATTTCAATAGATTAATAATTCTGGTATTCAAAAAAGGTGACAAGTCGACTATACAAGATTTCAGACCACTCCCCAGCAAAAAAAAGCTATTTGACACAGTAGTGCATAAACAGCTTTTCAATTTTTTCACGCCTTACATATAACAAAATCAAAATGGCTTTGGTCGTGGAAAATCAGCATGTGTATGTAAGTTTTCTCTGGGAGTCCTATTGCTGTTATCTAGGGTCGCATTGCTGTTGTGGCTAAGGAGCTGTATAATACAATGTTCCAACAGTGTCATCATCCACCAATTGAAGCCTGAACCATTTATCCAACTCTGTGTATATGTATGTATGTGTTCTCTGTGAACATATTGCTGCTAGGCTGTTATGTGGGGTCACATTGCTCTTGTGTCTAAGAAGATGTATAATGCAATGTTCCCAGTGTCATTAATAATCAAGTGAAGTCAACTTTTTATCCAACTCAGTGTATATGTTTGTGTGCGTTCTCTAGGAGCCCTATTGCTGTTAGGTTAGGTCACATTACTCTCTGGAGTCTGAGGAACTATATAATGCAATATTTCCACATTGTTATTAACAATCAAGTGAAGTCTGAACCTTTTATTCAACTCAGTGTATGTGTTCTCTGGGAGCCCTATTGCTGTCATGAAGGATCATATTGCTCTTGTGGCTCAGGAGCCATATAATGCAATGTTACCACAATGTCATTATCAATCAAGTGAAGTCTGAACCATTTATCTAACTCAGTGTATTTGTATATATCTGTTCTCTGTTTACTTATTGCTGCTAGGCTGTTATGTAGGGTCACATTGCTCTTGATTCTGAAGCTATATAATGCAACGTTCCCATAGTTTCATCATCTACCAAGTGATTTCTAAACCTTTTATCTCACTCACTGCAATATTTCACAAAATATGTGATCCATCTCTACAGATTATGAAATCAATGATTGGATTATGGACTGGGACACAGTACTTTATTATTAGTAGTATTGTTGTTCTTACATTATTACTGATTGGGTAGATCCACCACGTAGGTATTACTACCAAGTGCAAAGGGTGGATGTTATGTGTCGTGTAACTGTAGATCCAGGAACTGGAACTATCCTACAGGTATTCAAGGATTGAAACTTTCTGAAATTCCTTGTATATGTTCTCTGGGAGACCTAGTGCTGCTAGGGTCTTTGGCACCATACAATTAACACTATACACTACATTCGGCTATTATGTTCTGGCTCTCCAAGTGGTGTGATATCTTCTTGTTTATGCAGCTGGTCATAATCTTGTATATCATTGGGAACAACTGATAGGCCTGTCTGAATTCTGTTGGGTCTCTATGGGGTTATTATTTTTATTATTAATTAATTTATTTTTGTTTCTTGTACTGGGTATACAAGTCTTTAGTCTTGATTTTAATTTTATGAATTAAGTCAGCATGCCCTTTTTATATATATTACAGGACATTTCATGTGAAGATATTACTAATTCAATTTGCATTGGACTACACTTAATTCAAATGTCTTTCATGTGAAATGAGAAAATTCATAAATAAAAAGAATTTCAATTATATAATGTGATTTTTTTTTTTTTTTTTTTGGTATTGTAATGCTAACTCAAATAGTGATCTAAATGAAAGAATGCTAAATTCCTTTTGTTAAAGAAAATAACTAAGCCAGCAAAAAAAACAGTCAAAATTTAGTCACAGAGAATTGTTTTCCAAATTTTTCATTCATTCCAGATTTTTTGTATTTCTGTGAAGTATAACAAAAGAAAAGAATTAAATAAAAATTAGAACCGAATTTAAAAGCAATTCAATTCATTCATTACATTGAAACCTAAAACAACAGTTGAGATCAGTCAAAATGACAGATGCAAATTTATGGAGTTAAGGTCAAAAAAGTAACAGTTAAAAATATAATGGCCAGAAATTGCCTAATATGCAGCCTAGAAGGAAATTAAGATGACAGTGATGTGTGCCATTTGCAATAAACATTAATAAATACAGAATTTTATGTAAACACTACTGGACTGAGGTGGGTGAAATTAAAAGGTTTCAATACAATGAGTCAGGTGTACTAGCAGAATTGTACTGAAACCTGCTGGATTGAGGTGGGTGAAATTAAAAGGTTTCGATATAAAAATCTGTATTTATTAATGTTAATTGCAACTGGCATCTTAACCTCCTCCTAAGCTACCTTATGGATGCTTGGCCATGACTTATAAAAATATATTAAAATTTATTACTCATGAAATAATTTTATTTATGTGAAAACAAGTAAATTTCCATATTTTATCAGAGAAATGAATTGAAAGTAGGGACAAAAAAGAAGGGAGAGAAAATACCAGGGGGTAAAAATGTGGGATTCGAAGCGCGGAAAGAGAAAACGCCAACATTTCACGGTACCATTTTACCCAAAACTTCTGTTCCGGGTAAAATAATGGAGTCACTGGTTAAAGATGCATTGCAGGATCATCTAGACCAGGGATCCCCAACCTTTTTCATCGGAGGGCCACATAGAAAATTCATAACAAATGGCGGGCCAGAGTCGGTGCAATTTTGACGACTAAAAGCACCGTAAACCATAATGCCCCGAAAGTGGGGCCTCCACTGTCTATGCGTTTTAACATGTAACCGGAATTGCCATGGGAGTGTCCACTCTGTATGTTACTACTCTGTGGTGCAGAATTACCTCAGATACTAAAGATTTACCGATATACGGCGTATATCCGCGTACACCCTCCACTACAGCCCTGGTTGTCACCGCTTTATGGTCGATTCTGCTCATATACAATAATGAATTTCATTAACACTATTAGTACTTACCGAAAACATCGCATTGGCTACATAACGAAAGCTTGAATATGCCTCATTGCGAGAGAACTCGCAACGAGCAATTAGGTGTTTTAAAGTCATTAACATCATGTTAAGTGGAACTGATATCACCCAAACTAAATAACATTATATACTCAATTAAATTAAATCCCACGATGCTTTTAAATGCAAATCTTAGCAACAACAGTAAGAAACGTAGATGCAACTTCAGTAATCACAATTCAAGAAAAATAAAACTAAAGGTGCATATAAAATATAAGCAACACACGGAAATTGTGAAACCGATGAAGTGACAATTGTATTTCCCTATACACCACTCACAGAGCAACTGTGACACTACCAATCAGAAACAAAAAATAAAAATAAAATAACAAAAAAATCATATCCATATCTGTATTTGTTATAATATCTTAAAAAACAACTGGTAAGATTTAAAAAAAAAAAAGCAAATCGTCTACACTTTACTGCGTTTGATCACGTGGATCGGTCTCCTTTCCATTGATGACCAAGAGGTAAGTAACAGTTGTCGCAAAGGCCAAGGCCTCAGCTGCAATTAGTCCGGCGTTGTTCCAGTGGTCAACGTGCCCGGAAGAAAAATAAGGAGATTAACGGGTTCATCTACATGTTAAAAACATGTTTTAAGGTGGTAGCTATAAAAACGCATAGCCTATTGCGCACCGTAGCGGAGAAATTCTGGCTGACATACTGACCGACTTCGAAGGTAACACAGTGGTTATAAACATCGGTCTGCGCCTTTAGCACAGTGGTATCGTCACCGTCCTCCCCACACCGGGTGGAAAAGGTCCTGGTTCGAATCCAGTCGATGACGCGAGGACCTTAATGGACTTTTTTAACTCGTGTGGCTGAGTTAGTCGGTCTCAGGCGTAGATAACAAAGTTTTCCTCGAGAAACTAGGGTTTTTCGTCCAGAAAAAGAGACAAATCGACCATAGAATACACGCAACCACCAGACCTAACACATACAGCATGGCACATGATTTAATTATGTAGATGACCTAAAAATATTAGTTTGATTTTTTTTTTTCGTTATAATCATCAACCTCCACACACACACACACACACACACACCGGATAGAAAAGGCTCGGGTCGAATCGTGTCACTGACGTGAGGAACTGAGCAGCAGTCGTAGGCGAGGATATCAAATTTTTTTTCTCAGTACACTCGGCTTATTCATCCAACCAAACTGACCAGAGAGCGCACGTAATTTAGAGACGTTGTACAAAGGGGGTTGAGGTAATTCTAGTGTTCCTAATATGACAGTTGTATCCCCCCCCCTTGTGACAACATGGAGGGAGAAACCATGACACTCTCGCCTGAAACCGACAAACTCAGCTACATTGTGAAAAGGCCCATAAAAATTCCTTCAGTCATTAAAGGGATTCGAACTCGGAACTTTACCAGCCAGTGTAGGATGAACGATGATTACATCAACAGCGTTATCCAGCAAGGTCAATAGCATTAGCATAGGCATATGAAAGCAAGCTTATATAGCATCAGCCAAAAAAAAAAAAATTTCACCCATCCACTCGCACCAAATGTCAAGTTCTGCCATGAATCAATTTAAGCTATCAACTTCTACAACAACAGATGGAAATTTGTTCCACCAATCAACCACATGCTGGCTAAAGGCAAAGTTCCGCACATCTATCCTACAACTGCCTTTCCTCAATTTGAATTTATGCCCTCTCAGGCGATTATTCGGAGCAAGAGGAAAAATCTCATCAGCATTGAGTATGCTCAAACCATTCCAGGATTTATACAATTCAATCAGATCAGCTCGCAGGTGCCTAGCCTCCAGATACTGTAATTTGCAAAACATAATCGTTTCTTGGTAATAGCAACCCTTTGTTCCATTCACTAATATGGTTGCCATTCACTGTACTCATTCCAACAACCCTACATCCTTCCTAAAATGAGACCTCCAGACCTGTATACAGTACACAAGTGTGGCCTGGCCATTGCCTTATACAAGGAGATAATGACCTCCTTATCCCTGCTAGAAATATTCCAGTATATCATTGACAAGACACCATGCGCTACTCTTGAAGACCGTCTGCATGCGCAGAAAACTTCATATCTCCCTGCACAATTACCCCCCAGGTCGTTTTCATTCTCTACCACAGAGTTGATATGTTGCTCTGGGGTTACTGCTTCTCATATGTACTACTTTACATTTGTCAAGGTTAAACTTCATTTGCCACCTCTCAGCCCATTTGCTCAACTTTTCTAGATCCAGGTGCAGCAGCATACTGTCATTAACGACGCTGTCAACTTTCGTATCGTCTGCAAACTTGTACATTAAGCTTGATATACAATCATCAATATCATTTTTAAATACAGAAAACAACAATAAAACCAACGCTGAACACTAGGGACACCACTAATAACATTAGTCCACGAACAGCAGCGTCCACTGATTATCATTCTCTGTCTTCTCCCAGTCAACCATCCCTTTATCCATAGAGCAATTTGCCCTCAATGCCACACTGCTCCAATTTGTGCAGCAGTCTTCCACATGCAACAGTACCAAAGCCCTTTCTAAGATTCGAATATATGATATCGAAATTATTCTTTACCACAATGCTCCAATTTGTGCAGCAGTTTTCTGGGTGCAACAGTACCAAAGGCCTTTCTAAGATCCAAATATATGATATCAAAATTATTCTTTGCATCCAGTTCCTTTGTGACTACATCATAATATCCAATCAAATTGGTCAGACAAGACTTCCCTTAACAAACCCATGCTGGGTTCGAGCTATAACTGGACTCTTCTCCGGATGGTCCTGCAATGCATCTTTAACCTGCACCTCCATCGATTTCCCTGGAACAGAAGTTAAACTAGCAGATCTGTAATTTTTTCCTATGTCTCTCTTTGATCCTGCTTTGCGATTGGGGTGACATTTGCACATCTCCAGTCCATGGGTCCAAGGCAGCTCTCATAATAATGACGAAGGGCTTGCTTACTTCCTTTGCAGTCTCCTTTAAATAACTGGATAGATTCCATCCAAACCAGGTGCCTTCTTATGTTTATCTTCAAAAATTTCTCCTCCACTTTACTCTCAGTTATTACAAGATAATCTAGCTTAATGCCAGAGTGTAATAAACGTCTGGCATTCCCCTCCATGAATAACTCCTCATGTGTGAATGTAGATGCAAAATATTCATTTAGTTTGTTAGCTAGCTGAGCAGGCTCGTCAACAGTTGAACGTTCGATATCAAGTGGACCAATCTGATTTATCCCCTTCTTTCTAGAGTTTACGTAAGTAAAGAACTCTTTGCTGTTTTTCTTTGCATCCTTTGCCAAAGATATCTAGTAATTTTCCTTCGCTTTCCTAACCTCCTTTGTGACTTCATTATAGACCAGCTTTATTTTTCATAGCCTTCTGTGTTACCTGTTATTTTATGTGTCCCATGCATTTTTCTTCTCTGCCATATGTCTAATTACTTCATCTGACATCCATTTAGACCTAAACCTTGAACAATATTTCTTAGTTGATATGTAAAGCCTAGTAGCTTCCAAGATAATTTCTTTTAATGCTTCACATTTTGAATTTGCTGTTGTTAACATTATCAGTTGGTCCCACTGTATAGAATTTAAATACTGTCTCAGACCATCGTAGTCGCCTTTACGAAAGCAAAAACCCTTCCCTTTACCCCTGATGGTAGTTACCTCTTTGAGCAAATCCCACTTCTGCACACTGTGATCATTGCTACCTGGTTCCTTTATCTGCAAATTCATAATGCACGAAGAATCACTAGTGATAATCAGATCAAGAGTATTACTCCCTCCAGTTGCCTCACAAACATGCTGCTGTAGAAAACAATCATCGAATAAATCCACAAAAGCCTTGCTAGTGTGCGAGTGACCAACCCAAAAATTGTAGTCAATCTCTGGGAAATTAAAATCCCCATTATAAGACACTGTGATTTACTGTCCCACTCTATTTCTCTGCACAATTGCTCATTATAGTCATAAGATTTATAAGGCCTAAAACGCACACCTACTCTAATTTTTCCTTTCCCAGTGTCACACCGATAATTTGACTAAACCTTTTTAAATTTTATTCAAATTGCTAATATTCAAAACACCAAATAGAAGTTGCTGTCTGTTCTCACGGATAGTATAGACACGACACCGTCCTCCCCATACTGGGCCAGTGTTCCAATTCCGTCAATAGCGCAAAGAGTTTTTATACTTATTTCACAACGTGGATGAGTTATTCGGTTAAAATCGGGATTTTTTTTTTTCCAGCAGACAGACAAATCCACACATAATTTTCAGACATAAATATAGCAGTACAAAGTGGTCTAAATCGCTAATGCACCCAAAGCCCTACAAAACAAAATTACTCTCTTGTTTAAAGTAATTTTTCGTACATTTCGCATGCTGCTGTCCTTTTTTTGGTAAAAATTTATATTCCGTTATGTGAGTCATTCGAGAAGGAGCAGAGATGTCATCAGCATTTAGTTTACTCGATCTGTTTAAAGCCTTAAAAACTTCAATGAAATCTTCTATTTTAAATGTCTTCATTTTTACTTTTCATTCACTTTGCGAGCAGCCTCCGCTCCATCACCTTATACTTTTGCCACTACTATATTTGTAGAAAAAATATCCACTTCCTGTAAAAGGCTGTTTTCTTTCACTGCAGCAGACACGTTTTAATGCCGCGCTAGGGAAATCAGCAGTTGAAACACTATTCCACTAAAACAAGTTCGGCTGGATCACAGGAAGAGATCGTCACTCAATCGGATTGGACGAACGTTGTGCATGTAATATTTATAAAAACGGTGAGAAAGTATGTGACTTTCATCAGGGAAAAGAAAGTAACGTTAGTAAGAAACATACCTTTTAGAGTAATCTGAACCAGGTATCTACGGGTGCTTGTTGTTTGGAGATCCTTTATGTAGGAGTGGACGAACTTTGTTTGGTAACTTCTGCTGGGCAGTCCGGAGACGTAACCCTGTGCGGATATGAAGTTCCCCCTACTCCTCATAAATCCCATTTCTGGCTGTATCAGGTCTCCTAGATGACAGTCCCTGTCTTTTCTTCTTCCCGCAAAGCTGACCTATGGACCAATACAAGGGAACTCAAAAAAAAGGAGACATATACAGGGCGATTCACTACCAGTGCGACAAACTTGCAGGAGGTGTAGGGGGCACAAAGACGAATCGGAATCACATAGCATTGCAGGGTCCGAAATGCCTTCGTCATGCGGTAGAGGACATTGAACGGGAGGTCGCGTGAACAGCGATCCCGATGGAAGCCAGCATTGGCGAACCGTTTCTGTTGAAGAAACCAAGTAGCAAAAGTCCTCCGGAGTGGATAATCCACAGCCTCCAATGATTGGACGCATTGCAGATGGTATGAACTCATTTGGTTTGTTGACAGTATCCTCCATACAGTGGATTGGGAAATACCCAATCGTTGGCCTATCGCTCGAGAACTCATACTCGGATTGCCTTCTGCAAGACGTAGGACATTCTCCTCGTCTGGCATCCTCGTTGTTTGCTCTCGATTCATGGTACCTCTCGTGAAACAACCAGTCTCACGTAACCTTCTGTGCATATGTGCAAAAATCGTATGATGAGGAGCACACCTGTGCGTGAAACTTTCCTGGTACAAGCGCAGAGTGGGGCACCCATTACAGTCTGCAGGTCCATATGCAAAGTGCATGTCGGCCAGTTCAACATTTGAATACTCGTCCATCCTACTGCCACGGGAACCGGTTCGCAAATGCTGACTTCCAGTGGGATCGCTGTTCATGCGACCTCCCATTCAACATCCTCTACCGAATGATGAAGGCATTTTGGACCCTGCAATGCTATGTGATTCTGATTCGTCTTTGTGCCCCCTACACCTCTTGCAAGTTTATCACACTGGTAGTGAATCAACCTGTATATATATGGAAAGGGGAGATGAAAAGGGGTTGTTGTTGTTGGTGTGCTGTGAGAGAGAGAGAGAGAGAGAGAGAGAGAGAGAGAGAGAGAGAGAGAGAGAGAGAGGAGAGAGAGAGAGAGAGAGAGAGAGAGAAAGTAACCGAGAGAGCAGAACGTGGAAGTTTTTTTTTTTCTGGTGATATCATCTGATGAGAGAGGATGTCTGGAGAGTTGATGTGTTGCCCCGATCCAGAACTATCAACCCCGGAACATAACCAGGAGTTTTCTGGTAAGTCCACCCGTTTTCTGATAGTTAACTGAATGAAATTGCCCAATAATAAGACCTACCCTTTATTTACTGATGTCATCAATAGTCATCCCTCCTCCTAGGTACACACTATGATAAGTGTCTATTTTATCGTGCTAAGACCCTAAGATGTATTACCAACAAGACCCACTATTAAATGTATTACAATCAGTTATTGTCAAACTTACATGTCAACTTTACACTGGTACCTAAATACTTGGACAGCAAGATGCTTATCGGTTCCTGAGAGTACGAGCAATAGCTATCTACCAAAGGCCACACGAATAACATAAACCAATTGGTATACATGTACCATCAATATTTTAATCTATAGTTATGTTGTAATTAAGGTATAGAGTTTTTCTTTATATTAAGTTGCAATAATTTGTCACTTTATCCATTTGTAGGATATGCTTAATAAATCATGTTTTGTTTATTCACCTTTGCCTCCTAGCCATTCTCTTGCTACACAACACCCACAGCACGTGTTTTTAGTGAGAGAGCCAAAATTTTGTGGCACTCTGAGGTCTAACTACTGGGAGGAACTCAGAGTGAATAACACAGCGCCATCTTGTTGTTGCGAGCTTATTCTGCACGATTCAGAATAGGTCTTGAGAACACGAGATTATTCTCCTGAAATTAAACCACTAGTCGATCATAAAAAACACAGGCATTTTCTGGAACACCAATATTAGTGATTGAACTTCCCCTTAAATCTTATTTTACATATTGAATGTTGAATAATAGTTAGTTGATTGCCTTAATCATCATGTAAAGGATGATCTCCAGCAAGCACACTATAACGGGAAGGCTTGTGGAACACTGGTGCCGTGATCAGGATGAAATGTTTTCCGGGATGAAAACCGTTCTACACGAATGCCCCTGAATGATTCTAATTTTTGTAGACTGAGGAGCAAAGTTACAGTAGAACAAATCAGAGAACAGAAGACGGGACTAAGGGCCGATCGTTACCTGTCTCCACCAATTTGCAACGGCTATTCAAGGACTGTCAGAATCCGTGGCCTGCTATAGTGCACGAGTGAAAAATTTAGCTTGACTGGCTTTTAAAACACAAAGTGATTCTCCTGAAGTTTTAGCCATACTAGATCAGGCAATGTTGGTCCAATTTCTCAGGGGAATTTAAAATAAAATTAAAAGGATGGTACTCTCCCAGAACCCCCTAAACGTTTTGCAGGCAGTTACAATTTCATGAATAGAAAAAACCAATAATGAACTTACTGAATCAATACATAAGCCAATTAATGCTATTTTTAGTCAGGCTAACAGCGATGAAGTTTGGGATCAACAGGAAAGTTATTTCAAAAAAATTCTTAAGCCTATACAAGACCAAATACAAGACTTGCAACAATCGTTAGATGCATTAACAGTAAACAATGCTACTCTTAATAATTTAGAGATGCAAGTCACGGCTCTCAATCAAAAAGACCATTGCCAAAACAATAATACTGTGGCTCCCTTTCCCAATCCCGCGATCGCGAGGCGCTTAGCTTAATGTATTATCTGCCAGACAGGACATTCCTATGTGATGGCCCGACCTTGAGGGCTGTGGTCGATGACCACACCGAGAAACGCTTAGTTGCGCCTTGCTATGCTAGGGGCATGCATTCGAAACTTGCGTCAACGAGACAAAACAGGGAGAGAATCGCTTCGATTACCGCGGTTGTCCCCTGCAACTATCGACCGATGCCACTACCGCCTACTCGCCCGTATACATACCGTGGAGTGCACAAATATACTACATTGCCAAAAATTGGGACGTCTTATGCTAACAAAGAGGGTTATGATTTTAATGGCAATCGGGATAGAATAGCAGGTAGAACGTATTATAACGATCAAAATAGAAGTAATACGAACTCTCATACAAGGGTAAGAAGGGAATATGTAGAAATGAGTTTAATCAGAGGCAAACTCAGCCTAAAGCCATTTTAGGTAGGCCAATACATCAGGTAGGCAGTGCAGGCTACAGGCAAGATAGGAATAGATATTTCTGACAAAGACAGGTTTCTGAACATAATAAAAGGGACTTTCAAAGCTTTAGAACCATTTCACCTCGTCAAAATCCGAACAGAGTCGGTATACCTTATGCCCATCGTAAAAACGTACAACGTGGGGTATATATTTTAGATAATGATTCTAAATTACCATTGATCATAGGATCCATACAAAATGTGGAGGCCAAATTTCTCGTTGACTCCGGGGAAAGTGTCACTTTAATGAGTACAGATTTGTTTAACAAAATTAAGCATGACCGATCACTAAATCCAAGGTCACCAGACCTGACTGTAACCGGTGTTCCAGGGTATGTCGTTCTTATACATACTGAAGTTACGGCAAATCTTAAATTAGACAGTTCAACCTTTCGGGAAAATGTGTTAGTAGCTTCTGGAAATTTTAAGGGGCAATATGACAGAATATTGGGATTAAATGTCTTAAGACGATTTTCATTTAAGATAGACTTAGGTAAAGGAATAGTACATTCAGTTCCATTGAGGATTTTCCTAAGGAGAAGTTATTAGGGAACAGTTCTTGGATTCCAAACCCTCTGTTGCTAAACTTTTACCTGTAAGCATTTGCTACCAGCATCCTCAGAGAGAGTAGTAACAGTATTTTGTAACCAGCTTGCTGCTTCTACCGAACAATTAGTGTTAGCAGAACCTAATTTTAATTTGAGTCGGGACGATTTAGCTGTTAGGTGTTCAGTAGATAGAATAGGTCCAGATAGAAAAATTTCAGTGGTTGTGAATTTGACAGCTGAGCCTCTTCACCTCCCAAAAGGAATGAGAATTGCTAATCTTGAAAGCATTATTAATAATCCAGTTACCTTTGCAGGTGAGGAAGGAGATGAGAAAAGAGCATCTCCTGTGACAATACAAGACTTTGACCTTGATCATTTGGCAGACGATCAAAGACACAAATTGTCAGACTTGTCGTATGAATACAAGGATGTGTTCACTAAGTCTCCAGCCCAGCTAGGTAATTCAAAGGTGTTTAAACAGAATTAGTTTGACCAACAATATCCGAGTAAAGCAAATGGCTTCTATAGTTCCTTTTTTATTGAAAGATGAAATTCAAAGGCAGGTAAATGATATTCTGGAGCCGAATATCATTGAACCGAGTAATTCCCCATATTCAGCACCAATGGTTTAAGTAAACAAAAAAGAAGGATCGTACCGTTTATATATAGACTTCCGTAAGCTTAATGCAAAGACCATTGCGGCCAATTATCTAATCAATCCCCAACATGTCAGAGATTTTAGAAGTTCTTGGCCAAGTGCATTATTTCAGTTCTTGGCCAAGTGCATTATTTCAGTTCTTTAGACCTCGAAAGTGGATTTCGTCAAATCGAAGTCCATCCATCATATCGCCATAAAACAGCTTTTACCACTGGTGAAGCATACTTTCAATATTGGAAAATGCCGTTCGGACTGAAAAATACTCCCGCTGCTCGTTTGTTCGTGCTGTCTTTGGCACTACAGGATCTGAAAAGAGACTCTATCTTTGCATATCTGGATGATGTGATCGCAACTGTCACTTAGATTCACATCTCACGAAGCTACAGAATGTCTTCCAGCATCTGAGAAAATATGACCTTAAGTTGAAACCTAAAAAATATGAATTTCTGAGAGAGCAGTTGAAGTATTGGGGCCACCTGGTTAGCAGAGATGGTATTCGCCCGGATCCAGCCAATGTTGCTGCAATCCGAGTGTGTCGATCTCCGAGGACAGTCAAACAAGTCCGATGATTTCTTGGAATGGCAGGATTCTATAGAAAATTTATCCCAGAGTTTGCTGAAATAGAACATCCTTTGACGCAGCTTACCAAGGAACACCTTTTGTTTGGGACAGTTCCACTCGCCAAGCCTTTGACCAGCTGAAAACTGCCTTGATAATGCAACCTCTGTTGATTTATCCAGATTTCACAACTGTTCGTTGTTTCTTGAGGTGCTTCATCCTATTCTGTCAGTCATGTTAGAACAGCATGTAGGTGAGAATTTGAGACAACCCGTTGCTTATGCTTCCAGGCTATTAAAGAAATCGGAGATAATGTATCTCCGATTTCTTTAATACCACAGAAAAGGAAGCCTTGGTGATAGTTTTTGCGGTAATGCAATTCAGACCCTTTTTAGTGTCCAACAGTTTCACACTGATAACAGATCACCAACTGTTGAGCTATTTGCTCCATCTGAAAAATCCATCACCACATTTAGCACTGTGGAGTATGTTGTTACAAGAGTACGATTATAAAATCGTACTCTTGTATACCGCGCATTCAAATGCAGATTTTCTTTCTAGACCAGTATTAGAGGAAGATAAAAAACAGAAAAAGCCAAAGAAACCAAAAACTACTGAATTAGTCACTCCTATATCAGCAGATGTAACTTCAGTCATTTATCAGTGCGAAAGAGGTCGGGAGAGTTGTGCATGCAGTAAAGAATGGTGCAAAGGAAGTATCGAGGACTGTTACGAAATGGAGTGCAATCAGCAGGCTTTGTGTATATGTCAGAGACAAGCAGCCGATTCACTGGTTATGCCAAATCAGCAAACCAGAACTTTGATTAAAACCCTTCAAAGAGAGGATCCGAATTTGAAGAAGTTAATTGAACAGCTGGAGGGAGTACTCCAGGCATCAACGAAATCCCAGATTCCTTTTATTTGAGTAAAGATGGAATATTGTATCATTTCACTTTATCTGACCCTGGAGCTACATGACAAGAGCCAATCAAACAATTAGTAGTCCCAGTCAGCTTGAAGACAAGTGTTGAAATCATGTCATGACAATGTTCTCAGTGAGGAACATTTAGCATTACAGAAGACATTGGAGAAAATTATAAAAAAAAATTTCTGGATAAGTGTGATGTCAAGAACTACATCGAGTCATGGCCATCATGTATGGAGCATAAAGGATACAACCTAAGGCCAAAGCGGCCTTTATGAGAGTTCCTTTTGAGAACTCACCTTGGGTAAAAGTGTCCCTGGACATTCTAGGACCTCTTCCAATGACTTTGAGAGGACATAAATATCTATTGATAGCAGTGGATAATTTTACCCATTACGCTGAAGTGATTCCACTCCAGACTCAAAAGGCTGATGAAGTAGCCACAGCTTTCATCAACAATGTGATTGCAAGACAAGGAATTCCTAAGTATACTTACAGATCAAGGTAGTAACTTCATGTCTTCATTGTTACGGCAAGTGTGTGAGAAGCCAAACATCCATCAACTCCACACCTCTTCTTTTCACCCTCAATGCAATGCTAAAGTAGAACGTTTGAATTGCACATTAGCAACGATTTTGTCACATGTAGTCAACAATGCTCAATCAGATTGGGATGTCATGGACCCACTGGTGGTTGCAGTATACCATGCTGCAACTCACAGTTCCATGCAGGAATCACCCAACTTTTTGATCTATGGTAGAGATTTGGTGTTGCCCTCTGACCTATGGCATGCCATAGGTCAGAGGGCATCTTTAGAAAATTATTCGGAGCAGATGTGTGCACGAATTCAGAAAACATATGAGATTGTCTCTCAACATATGGAAGCAGTGCAAAAGCAAGAACAACATAGAGCATCAATAGCTGTAGACAAGAATATCCTTATAGGAAGCCTCGTTTATCCTTTTACTCCCAAGATAAAAAAAAGTAGGTACTACAAAGAAATTGGCTCATTTGAGTACAGGTCCTTATCGAGTGATCAGTCAGACTTCAATGGTTAACTATGAAATACAGAATCTGTCTAACCCAAAAGATAAGCAGATTGTGCATATAGATCGATTGACGAAGGTAGTTGATCGGAAAGTTTTTCCCGAACTTAGACTAGAGGAATCGGAAGATATTGAACTACCAGATCAAACGTGTATAGATACAGGGCCAAAAGAAACCAGGATCTTTGATGATCCCATAGTGGAAGATCGAGATTTGATCCCACCAACAGACCCCACACCTGTGATAATCCAACCAACTAAAACTGTAACTATTCCAGTGTCCATTCCTTTGATGTATCTCCCAAATAAGAATCAGACTGGGCAGTCAGAGATAGAGCAGTCTGAGGAGTCAGAAGAAACCGCCCGTATGCCGACCCAGTCACATGGTTATAATTTATGCAGTTGCAGTCGTGGAACTCATACCCCACATGTGGTAACTATGACCCATGCATTTCAAAATCAAGTGGTACTACCCGAATCAGCTTCCAGTAGAAGAGAGAAAACAGAAGTCATCCCACTAGTGAAATGGAGATGTAGAGAGGTGAATCTCCAGATCAAAATATTGAACAAGGAAATACAGATCAAATAGAACAGCTAAGTGGAATAGAGAGAACGATAGTGGATGTTGGGTCCACTCACCATGAGATTGGATCCACAAAACCATGACAGAGGTTTTGACTTGACCGGTCTTTTTAGAGTTGCTTGGAAAGATTAAAACTCTGAATGAAGGGGCTTTACGAGGAGGATTGATATTATGTTTCTTTTGTCTTGAAGGAAAAAGACAAATTTTAGGAAAAAGGAGATGTACACAAGAGTGACATTTTCTTTTTCTATATTTATAGATTGACTGTTGTATTCTGAAAAAAGTATTACGTTCAGGCTGAGATGTTTGCTGAAAATGATGACCCTAGGAACATTTTTGATGTTTAGACAAGCCAATATTGAACTGTGTCAAGTGAAGCATGGGGTGTGTGTGAAATGAACAGACCCTCCGTGTCTCTGTGTAAACTGATTCCCCAGAAGAGTTGTCCCATAACTGTGGTAATTGCCTTAAGCAGCGGGTATCCAGAATTCTCCTTAAAAATGGCACCCTGATCCCACCAGCGCATTTTATATTGAAATAATCGTTAAAGGAAAATGGCACTTCAGTCATTTATCAGTGCCAAAGAGGTGGGGAGAGTTGTGAATGCAGTAAAGAATGGTGCAAAGGAAGTATTGAGGACTGTTACAAAATGGAGTGCAATCAGCAGGCTTCGTGTATATGTCAGAAACAAGCAACCGAAACATATTGGTTAGCAGAGTGTGGATCGCAGACTGTCAGAAATCCGCCAGTTATTTCCTAGAAAATGTGCTTGACACCACCAAGGGAAAACACGGATCAGGATAGATACACGAGACATGTGTTGTCTGATGAGCAAGCTCATTTCGAAGAGCAAGGGTTAGAGGCCATGTTTACAGACCCAGTTTTCACCACATTAGAGAAGCATACCTTGATAATAAGAAAATTTGGAAATGAAAGAACTTTCGTAATAAATAAAGAACCATTACAGGCAGAAGTACTGCGTGGGTTCAAGCTAATCCCAGGACCATTGAAGTTTCTTTTTATATCTCAACAAGGGAAGGTAGTACAAGGAACGATACACTTGTTCAGAGGTTGTCACAGACATTCTCTCAGATATGCCAGACAAGCTGTACTTGCTACCTGGAAGTCTAAAACGCTGATGGAACCGATATTCCGGTGACACTCAAGTCAAGTGGACCCAATTTCGGTGAAGTGCGTGCGCTCTGTCCTCTGCTTGCACCTTCACGATGGTGGGACTGTTAGTAATCCTGGGTATAACCTCCATGCACAAGTACATGGTGGGTGACCACCCAGGTGTGAACCAATGTAAGCAGGGGTCGAGGTGTGGCGCCCACACCACATTGAGGAACACCACCCCTCTATGTTACCAGGCAGTACTAGGTGGCAGATGACTCTCATAAACTGGTGAAATACCACCACTTTGCTTATTGGAGACTTGAAGTGGTGGAACCCGTTTAGTCTTTAGAGCTAAGTTCCGGTCAACCCTTCCCTGTCTCTTGCATCATGCAGTATGATTGATGACTTTTGAGGTTATGATGAACGTCATGACGAGATCCAATATTCCTTACATTTCGAGGTTACAGCTCTAAAACGGTGTTCGCAGGCCAGCCGCTAGTTAGTACACCAGACCGAACCTATTGTTAACTCTCTAGGAGGCTTCTGGATCAGCTAGTGTATAATCTTGCTACCTCTACTCTGCCAGATAGTGACTGGAGGGAGTCCGAGTAGTGTATATGCGGGGAGCATTTTCGAGGCCACGTTGTCAATGATCTGGGTATATTCTTACCACGTGTGCGCCATATCCAAAAATTTCATTACTTCATACAGCACCCCATCCACTTTTTCTTACTATTGAATACACCATGAATTGTCAAACTAATACAGCAAGCTTATCTGGGAAAAGATCTAAACCTCCCATGCACTTCCTAGTTCATTTCACAAATATACGTGGTCTCAATTCTAATCTCAACAATGTCCATTTCCACTTGCGGTCTGCCAAACCACATGTACTTTTTCTGACAGAATCTCAGTTATCAGTTGATTCAACTACTGCTCATCTCAGATGCCCAAATTATTCGCTGTATGATTCCTTTCGTCTCAAAGGTGGTACTTCTGCATATGTCCATTCTGATATTCCCTGTCAGAGACTTGGCAATTTGGAATCTTCTCTCTCTGATCTTCTCTGGCTTAAAATCTCTTTACCTCATTGTTTCAAATTCATCTGTTGTCTCTACCATTCTCCCAACTTCACTAATCACTTGGAGCTCCTGACTTCCTCTCTTTGCAACTTGACTTTCTCCAGTCCAACTTTCCTAACAGTGAGGTAATTTTCCTTGGTGATTTTAATGTTCACAGCTCCAGCTGGCTTCCGTTTTCTAGTCACACTAACCCAGCAGGTTGAGATGCTGAGGCTCTTGCAATTACTAATGACCTAGCACAGATTGTTCATTTACCTACAAGAATACCGGACAATCTTAATCATACAGCCAATATGCTTGATCTTTTTCTCACAAACAACCCTTCTAAGTACACGGTCGAAGTGAGAGGTATTTTAGGCACTTCAGATCAGAACTTGATGATTGTCTCTTCTCCAATGGAACCTTTATCTCATGGCTATTCCCAACTTCGTGTTGCTTGGCATTACAGGGGCAGGCTTCAACTTCAGGGACAGGCCAAGATCATCGTGCTTGCTAGAAGGCTTTTCGCTTTGAGTACACCTTCCTGTGGAGTAGTTGAAGTTACTGTACCACCAAAGAACGGCACCAGGGGCAGGGCTCTTCTTTCTTATTGCCATGTCACACGAACTAGTAATTATCCTCATTATATCCCGCTGGAGTTCATTTGGCTGTTGCTGTTGGGTTTGCTCTATTCTAATCTGCCTTGTGGAGGTGACCAGTGAGGTCTTGAAGAGCTCCCAGTTGTCTTTGTTTATTGCGTATCTGTTAAGATTTTGCTTAAGAGCACGAAATCTGACAAGGGTTCTGGAGAGCTGGTATGTCTGCACGAGTAACTCAGTGGTATCGTCACCTTCCTCCCCACAATGGGTAGAAAAAGCCAGGGTTCGAATCCTGTTGATGACGCGAGGAACTTTAATGGGCTTTTTTTCACTCCGTGGCTGAGTTAGTTGGTCTCAGGCATAGAAGGCAAGGTATCTTGGATTATAAAACTACGGTTTATCGTCCAGCAAACAGACAAATCAACCGTAGAACACACGCAATTAACAGATATAAGACAGCACAGCAGATGAATTTAATTACTCGAGTGGCCTAAAAATAATAGTTTGGTTTTTTTTTTTGGAGAGCTGGTATGTAAGGACCCTGCTCCAATTCACATAGATCCTTGTTTGCGTACCTACCATGCAGTTGGCAGCAACGCAATGATCCAATTTGTGCTGTTTCCCGTTTTGGACTTTTTCGCATACTTTGTGTAGATTAATTTTTGTTTGTCCTGGCCTGGGAGAGATCCTTGGAGATTACGCTGATATATTTCATCAACAAGTTGGTCATGGATAGAATCCCTATCCAAATCGAACAATGTTTATGCAGTGTGTGTGTGTGTGTATGTGTTGTTTCTGGACATTTTGTCAACAGGAAGGCAATTATCTGGAAAGCCTGCCCAGTGTGTCTGCACCGTCAGGAAGTAGGACACAATGCGTATGTACAGTGGCTAACCTAGACAGTCTCACACTGAACGTCCAAAGCGAGTTTGGAACATTGAAAAGAAACCCATGCAGCAAGCTGGCATCAGCGTGCACGCACACAATCTTTCTATTTCACCTAGGGGACAGGACAGCAGAAGATTAACAAATAAAGAAAAAAAAATAGAATAAAGAAAAAAGAGTTATGTGCCAATCACGCATAGCAGAAGTTAAATGAAACTTATTTGGCAAACATTTATCACTTGACCAAGGGTCCCATATTGACCTTATTAATGCTGCAGGCAAGAATCTGCACGAATGAGAGCCTCGGAGATATGAGACATTCCATTACTAATTCTAGTTTCAGCAAGTGCTGTGGGATTGGATGATATTTAAAACCAACTGAATTCGATAGAGGAGTCACTTTCTTCTTGAGAGCCACGACAGCCGCTACAGGCCGACATTTTACTTACATCCTCATCTGGAAATCTGTTTGAAGAACAGCATGATCTCGAGCTGCTTCAATATTTACATTGTTCTTGAACTTAGTTCAAGAACGATGTAAAGCCTATCACACACAGAACCGAAATCATTATTCAGGAATGTGCATTTAAACTGTGCGTGAATGCTTCGGTGTTTCTTAAAGTCCTGTTGCTTACACTCGCTACGTGCTGAACAATTTTATGGAGTATTTCTGGCACTCAGTTTTGGCTTGTTTGCTTTTTGTTTAAGACTGGGCTTCGAGGACTCTTCATCGTTTTCATTTGCAGTATCAACTTCCATGACTCATTCCAAATTCACTTCTTGCATTTCTGGGGAGATGTAACGCTCTGAAGATGTGAATTGACTTTCTCCGGCTTCTTTGTTCAATTCCATTGCACGCTGTAATTTCTTCTGCTATCGACATTGCCCAGATCTCTCCTTTGGACTCAACGGAGGTGGTTTCGGTGGTCGCATTGCATGTATACCTGCATTATACGCCTTACAACGCTCACTGTTACTCTTCTGCATATTCAATTATAAATTCTTTTCCATCGAATTTTTTTTATTAAATATCGTGGAGAATGACGAAAGAAATACCATGACGCAATCAGTAGGGATACTGATTGGGTCATGCATTGCTCGTGCCTGGTCATCGCCATCGTAATTAGTATGGTGGTACTGAGTGGTACAATGTGGGTGGACATGTGTGTATATGTAAGGGCGACACCTAGAATGTTTGTTCAACTATGCCTCTTATCTCTTTGAAGAAGAGTGTCACTACAAATGGGCCAGATGTGCGTGAAGTTTGTGTTTATTATGCATGTTCTGTTGTGTCTGGCCGCTTGGCTACCCAGAAGCATCAGTCACCTGAACTGATGATTCTGGATACTCTGCCACACCACGTGAAGGTAGGCCAGTCCCAGTAAAACACGTACCATCTCGAAAGAAACCTGACCCACCTGGTGTTGTCAGCAGGTGGGCCAGGAACCTCTGGGGGGCCCATTCCAGAGGGAAGAGAGAGAGAAAAAAAACTACCTGTGGTGCAGGATGCAAAATAAAAAAATAATTAAAAATAAATAAATAAAATAAATAAATAAAATAAAAATAAATAAAATAATAAAATAAAATTTAAAAAAATAAATAAAATAAAATTAAAAAAAAAATAAATAATAAATAAATAAAAATACAATAAAAAAAATAAATTAAAAAAATAATAGAGAAAAAAAATTTGAATTTAGCCTTCCCCTTCACAAGTGTGAAATCTAGGCTGTAGAATTGTTTGTCTGGTTTTGGTTGGCATTGGTATACAAGGTCTTTCGCCGGGTAAAAATGCCAGATGCAAAGGCCTGCAGGGAAGAAACATTGTCTGGAGTCTGGATTATTTGATCCGCATGGTTTGGGGAGAAGTTCAGAATGTCTCTCCGTAGTTGATCTCTAAGATCCTCGTACAAGTCACAATCAAAAAGGTGGTACCAGTTTCCTTGCCTCCACCACAGCATAGGTTTTTTTTTGGTTTTTTTTTTTTTGGAGCATTAGCAACTAAGGCCATATTGCTCCGGGATATGCAGTGGTCATTCTCTGACCTTTCCGGATCCTCCATATTTGGTGGTGATGGGCTCAAACCCCAGTCTAATCAAGAAGCGTATGCTACGCACTGCTGCTCCTTCCCACCTGGTATGGAGACGCCCCACAGCATAGGTCGGTAGCAAGAAGCCCCAGTTACAGCTTTTCATTCAGGGAGCCATGGCCGGTCACCAAGAAGGGTGGGGGGGATGAATCTTTTCGACTCGCATTTTCTTGGCGATTTTTGTCAATCCAGGGATGCATTGCACGTGTACGTGCGCTATACGCCTTACAACGCTCACTACAGTGGACCCCCCCCCCCCTTGCTTTATGATTCACGGTACGTTCAAATAACTTTATGATGGACACTATAACAAAATACGCTTCACTATACGATATGTAGTAAGCGCCAGTAATCATGATCACGTTTACGAATTGAATATTAATTTTATTAACAGCGATTCTTATAAGCAAAAATAGGAAGAACACAGGCTATAAAAGTAAAGATACAAAGCGTAGATTTACACTTTATTACCTTATAAATCAACAGAATCAAATGATACGTAAAAATTGGAAGAATATTTTCCATGGGTTAACAAAAGAAAAAAAATAGAGGTTAAAGTTAATTACAAATGGTATTCCAAGGTAGTTACTCTCCCAATCACTAACCGTTTCTAAAGCTGCTTTACGTGAATAATCATACAAAGAACTGGGGAATTTAGGCTAGCATGATAGCTCACTGTTCATGGAGTCTGTAAAGCGTTTGCTTATGGCAACGATCACATTTCCATTGTGGTTTTTGTCAATCCACGAACACAAGAACCCATCTGTAAACTGCCTCGTGCGCACCTAAAGAAGTTTCACTCAAAAATTCAGTATAACAAAGGATACTGCTCTACCATGTCTTTATCTAATGCTGCCCGAAGCAGCCCACACAAAAAAAGTCTTCAGCCAAACAGTAGCAGTAAGAGTTATCCAAAAACAAGGTCAGCAAAGCAGGAAAAGTTCTATATGAAAATCTGTTAATCTGGAGCGGTATTAGAAGTTACTGGTTGATGACCGTATAAATGTGCAGAGGAAGGATTCAGTTGGGGAGAGACTTAATGGATGAGCCAGAAGAATGCAACATCTGTTAAAACATATTTAGGGTGTTTTTGAAAAACTAGAAAAAATTTGTGCATGACGTCATCAGAATGACAAACGAGGCAGCAGGTATTTTAATTTATGATTTGTTTGATTCGATCTGATTACTTGCATTAACATTGAGATTGAAAGCTTTACTACGATTAAAAGCAGCATTGCAGATGTTTAAAGGGCCTGGAATTATCAATAGATATGGGCAACTCCTCACATATAGGCCAAATGACTCGAATGAGTACAATGAACAATTGTACAGAGAAATAGATTGGGCTAGTAAATCAGAATGTCTTATAATGGGGAATTTAACTTCCCAGTTATTGAGTGGAACTTGTGGGTTGGTCATTCACACACCAATAAGACTTTTGTGGATTTATTGGATGATTGTTTTCTGCAGCAGCATGTTCGAGAGGCAACCAAAGAGGGTAATACTCTTGATCTGGTTATCAGCATAGTTATCAGCAGTGATCATTCATGTATTAAGAATTTGCAGATAAAGGAACCATTAGGTGGCAGTGATCACATTGTACTGATGTGGGATTTACTTAAAGATATAATTACCATCAGGGGTAAAGGAAAGGGTTTTTGCTTCCATAAAGGTGAGTACAGTGGTCTCAGACAGCTTTTAAATTCTGCAGATTGGGATCAACTGACGATGTTACCAATAGTAAATTCAAAGTGGGTAGCATTCAAGGAAGTAATCGTGGAAGCTACTAAAAGTTTCATACCTATTAAGAAATATTGTTCAAGGTTTAGGCCTAAATGGTTATCAAATGAACTAATAAGACTCGTGGCAGAGAAGAAAAATGCATAGGATGCATATAAATTATCAAGCGACTCAGAAGCCTATGGCAGATATAAGCTAGTCTGTAATCAGGACACTAAGGAGGTTAGGCAGGCGAAGGCAGATTACGAGAAATCTTTGGCAAAAGCTGCTAAGAAAAACAGCAAGGATTTCTTTATTTATATAAACTCTAAAAGGAAGGGGATGAATCTGATTGGTCCACTTGATACTGATGCTTCGACTGTTGATGATCCTTCTCAGATAGCAAACAAACTGAATGAGTATTTTGCATATACATTCACACATGAGGAGTTATTAAGGTTTCAAAATGGCAGAAGGCTATCAAATTGTAGCAGAGTGCTCAATGATTTTGGAATAACTGAGAGCAAAGTGGAGAAGAAATTGTTGAAGTAAAACATAAGAAAGGCACCTGGGGTGGATGGGATCTATCCAGTTATATTAAGGGAGGTGGCAAAGCAACTACGCAAATTGTTAGCCATATTTATGAGAGCATCCTTGGACTCAGTGGAGGTCCCCACGGACTGGAGATGTGCAAATGTATCCCCAATTCACAAAGGAGGATTGAAGGGTGACACGAGTAATTACAGATCAGTTAGTTTAACTTCTGGTCCGGGTAAAATAATGGAGTCACCGATTAAAGATGCATTGCAGGATCATCTAGACAAGATTGCAGCAATAATTCAGACACAGCATGGGTTTGTTAATGGAAAGTCTTGTCTGACAAATTTGATAGGATATTATGATGTGGTTACAAAGGAACTGGATGCAAAAAATAATTTTGATATCATATATTTGGATTTCAGGAAAGCTTTTGACACTGCTGTGCATGGAAGACTATTGTACAAATTGGAGCAGAATGGTATTAAGGGTAAGTTACTATAATGGAAAAACGGTTGGTTGAGTGGGAGAGGACAGACGGTGGTAATCAATGGGTGCTGCTGCTCTGTGGACTAATGTTATTAGTGGAGTCCCACAGGGTTCGGTGTTGTGTCCACTGTTGTTTTGTTTATTTATCAATGATATTGATGAAGGTATAACAGGCTTAGTGTCGAAGTTTGCAAAGATTGGCAGGGTTGTTAAGGACAGTAATGGCAGTGTGCTACTGCAACAGGATCTAGAAAATTTGAACAGATGGGCTAAGAAGTGGCAACTGAAGTTTAACCTTGACAAATGCAAAGTACTGCATATGGGTAGAAGTAACCCAAGAGAAACATACCAACTGTGTGGTACTACACTTAAGGTGGTAGAAAATGAAAAAAACCTGGGAGTAATTGTGCAGTAAGATATGAAGTTTTCTGAGCAATGCAGACAGGCTGCCAGGGCATGTCATGGGTTTTTGTGAATGATATATAGGAATTTTGCTAGCAGGGAAAAGGAGGTGATTGTCCCTCTGTATAAGGCAATGGTCAGGCCATGCGTTGAATACTGCGTACAGGTCTGGAGGCCTCATTTTAGGAAAGATGTAGATTTGCTTGAACGTGTACAGAGAAGGGCAACAAGATTAGTGAGGGGAATGAAGGGATCCTCTTACCAAGAGAGGCTTAATTTCTGCAAATTGCAGTGGCTGGAGACTAGGCACCTGCGTGGTGATCTGATTGAGGTGTATAAGGCCTTGAATGGGTTGAGCACGGTGAATTCTGATGGGATCCTTCCACTTGTTCAGATTACAAACCTAAGGGGCATAAATTCAAATTAAGAAAAGACAGATGTAGAGTAGATGTGCAGAAATTTTCCTTTAGCCAGCGGGTGGTTGAATACTGGAACAAACTTCCATCTGTCATTGTGGAAGTTGATATGTTTTATAAATTTAAGGAGGAACTGGACAGGCATTTGGAGTGAATGGTGTGATTTTTTTTTTTTTTTTTTTTCTTTGGCTGCTGCTGCATAAGCTCATACACTTGCTTTCTTGCATCACACCCCCCTCCTACTACTACTAAATACAAGCGACAAGTTTGGAACCGTTGCCTTAAAAGCCGATCTTAGGTCCTCATAAATAGCACATTCAAAAGGACATGAGAAGAGGCTTCTGGTAGCCCATATCGACATGATGCCAAATTAGAAAGTTTAAACTGGTTAAGTTTTGCGTTAAGCGAACCATTTGCAGTTGGTACGCAGGAGGGTATTATTATTAGCCATATGATGCAAGGATGCCTGAGGCTCACGCTGCACCAGCCAAAAAAAATTCCAGTTACCCTGAAAGAGAGCCACAGATAGGGAGAGAGAAAAGTAGAAAGGAATCATCAAGAAAGAGAAGAGTGATGATATCCAGCTCAGGACCCTGGGTTTGCCAAGCCCATACTCACCAGATGTGAGCCCCTGGGGCGAATTTATATTAGGATCACCCGTAATTCATTACATAAACTGGTATTAGTGTCGGTAAAGTGCGTGTGTTCTCTGGTCAATTTGCCCGTTTTGCTGGACGAAAATACACTGGTGTGCAAAATTTAAGGACCAGTCAGGTTTTCAACTGTAGCTTCTCACAGGAGAGGCCTGGATAGGGGAATAGCATACCAAAGGAACCTCTTGAGGTACAGAAATGAGGAATGAAACAACACCGACACGAAAACCCACATGGTTTGCCAAACCAGGTGATCAAACTCGACCAAGGGAGAGATCACCGCCAATTGCAATGTGCACGCTGGCTAATATGTTCACATTGCAATTGATGAATGATTGCTGCATCCAATTTTTTTGATTTTTTGATTTTTTTTTCCTCCTCAGATGCAGAATTTTTTTTTTGCTGGCTCTCGGGTGTGGACGAATTGGGAGCTGGATTATGCTGACGGTTTTGCACGGCCACTGGTGGGTGCAGGATTTTCTGACGTTATGTTAGCACTGACATAGGAGTAGACCCAGGTTAGTTCCTTTTGCGAGGGCGAGCATTGAGTGGTATTTGCCCATTTGTGGCTGCCACATGCACATTTACATTTCAGGCTGATATGATTAAGGGTTTGTTTTTTTTTTCTCACTACATGATAATTGGTGGAGACAGACGAATAGTCCTGGTGCCACTGTGAGATAGGAATACATATACCTGGTTTTCCACTCCGGTTGCAGATGGGCATGCAGGCCATATTTTTCAGCTGCTTGCCATTTGCTGGATTAATTGTAAAGTTGAGGAAGGTTTCTGGGTTTCCCTTAGAAAGGTGGTACAATTGACCAGTTATAATGACCTCGAGTCGAGAGGTAAGGCACCAGCCAGGACCTGGAGGGCATGAGTGCTCACTGTGGGGCAGGCACGGGAGGTGATGAGCAGCATGGAGCATTGGATGGCATTCAGCGTCCTTCTGGTGGTCGCCGAAGTATACTTTGGTATACCAGATTCCAGAGGCATATGTTATTATTGGCGTAAAAGCAGTTTTGAAGAATAAAGATCAGGTCTTCCGGTCGAGTGCCCAGTCACGACGCGAGACCCAGCAACCTGGGCTGCATAATTTCGTATCTTTTTCCTGAGGTATTTCAGATGAGGCTGGAATGAGCATGTTGTGTAGAGGATAACTCCAAGGTATTTTAATTCTGTTGAAAACTTGATGGTTGTTCCACTGATTCTGATCAGTGGAGGTCTTCTGATATCCAGCTTTCCTTTGAAAAGGAGAGAATTGGTTTTAGTTGGGGATAGATGGAGATTGCTGTCCGAGGCCCATTCTTGGAGAGTATGGAGGGCTTGGTTTGCCAGGGCCTCGAGGTGGGCTCTGATGTCAGCAGCCACAGTGATGATGAGATCATCGGCATAAGCTTCGGCATATATCTCGCCCCGGTCCTTGTTGAGGAAACCATCCATGACAATGTTCCAGAGCAGGGGACCCAACACCAATCCCTCTGGATAGCACTGAAGAACTGTTCTAGACACACTCTGATATGGTGTGTTAACCACTACTTTTCTGTTTGAGAGGTATATTTTGATAGTTTCATATAGGTTCCTTGGTAAAGTGACTTTGCGTAATCTGCCGAGGATGCTCGGCCACCGGAGGGTGTTGAACCACTTGGCGAAGTCGTCAGAAATCAGCCGAAGTGAGAAGGTTGTGAAGTTCATCAACAGTAGAAAGTCCAGGTTTAAATCCAAATTGGTTTATAGCTGCAAGGTCAGTATTCTTATAGTGTTGGAGGATTCTTTGGTATAGGAGTCTTTCAGAGAACTTACTTATAACAGGAAGTAAAGCGATTGGCCGATAGGATTGCGGTAGGTCAGGGGGCTTGTTGGGATCCTTTAGTATATTAGTTTTAAGTTTGTGACTTTCCAGCCATTGGGAAAAATTCCAGCTAGTAGGCAGGGGTTGAAAAGATCAAGGACCATCTGCAGGCAGAATTCAATGGTCTTTTTATTATCTCCGGCTCCAGAAGATCTGGCCCCGGACATTTTTTGTTTCGAATGGGTGCTGCTGCAGCATGTAGCTCTTTCAAGTTAAAGGAAGGTTCTGGGTTCTGGATTGATTTCATAGTGGTCATTATCAAGGCACAGTTGTAATTGCTCCTCTGAGGCTGGGTCCGTGAGAGTCTGAAAGGTGACATCTAGAATGTTGCATACTGTCTGCTCCCACAAAGTAGTCATGGTACATTGTGGGGTCCTGGGGGCAGTGACCACTCCCGCCCCGGAAGCTTATTGGTGGTGACTTTGTACGCCGCCCCACAGGGACTGTCATTACCAGTAGTGGACAGTAGTGTATCCCAGGAGCGTTTTTTGCATTCTTTTATCTTTTCTGTGTATCTGTTGCGGGCATCTCTGTATAGGTTTCGTAGGGCTTTGATCTCATGAGCAGTCCAAGAATGCCGTGGTCGTTGGAAAGCCTTACATTTTAAAATTGTTTCTCACCATAGATGGGCCAAGTCCTGACACCACTAAGAGACCGCCAGGCATTGGATTATTTTTCCTCATTGCTTTGTCAGTTGCATTTGTGATAATCTTTGTGACTTCCTGCTGGAGCTCATCTGGGTCCCTTTGAGAGCAATAATCCGGTTTCAGAGTTGCTGTATGCACAGTCAGCAGACCCCTGAAGAGCTCTCAATTCGCTTTCTCGATTGGATATCTGTGTGTACCTATAAACAGCTATCCCTCTCATCCTTGAATAACTCGTGTGTGAATGTAGATGCAAAATACTCATTTGACAGCTATCTGAGAATAATCGTCTACAGTCAAACCATTGCTATCAAGTGGACCAATCTGATTCATCCCCTTTTTTTTAGAGTTTTATAAGTAAAGAGGTCTTTGCTGTTTCATTGCATCCTTTGCCAAAGATTTCTCATAATCTGCCTTTGCTTCCCTAATCTCCTTTATGTCATGATTACAGACTAGCGTATAACTACCATTGGCTTCCGTGTCGCCTGATAATTTATATGCATCCCATGTATTTTTATTATCTGCCACGAGTCTCATTAGTTCATCTGACATCCATTTGGGCCTAAACCCAGAACAGTATTTCTTAGTTGGAACAAAATGCCTAGTAGCTTCCAAGATTACTTCCTGTAATGCTTCCCATTTAGAATTTGCTTTTGGTAACATCATCAGTTGGTCCCACTGTATAGAATTTAAAAAATCTCTGAGACCACTGTAGTCACTTTTACGAAAGCAAAATCCCTTCCCTTTACCTCTGATGGTAGTTATATCTTTAAGTAAATCCCACATCAGTACACTGTGGTCACTGTCACCTAGTGGTTCCTCTAACTACATATTCTTAAAGCATGAATAATCAATGTTAATAATCAGATCAAAGGTGTTACTCCCTCTGGTTGCCTGTCAAAGATGCTGTTGTAGAAAACAAACATCCAATAAATCCACAAAAGTTTTGCTAGTGTGCACGTGACCAACCCACGAGTTCCAGTCAATATCTGAGAAGTAAAAGTCCCCCATTATGACACTCTGATTTATGGCCCACTCTGTTTCTCTGTATAATTGTTCAATTTACTGTATTTCCCCATGTATAAGACGCACTCTTTTTCGAAAAATTTGGGGTATAAAAACTGGGTGCATCTTATACAGTGGTTGTAGATTTTTTTTACTTGCATTTCCCACTTTTTCGCGCTTGTTGTCTTTGTGCTCATTGTTTCGCACTTGTTACCGGTATATTAGGTTACGTTTTGCCACGTTCTGCCCAGAAATGGCTCAGAAAAGATTTTCTTACAGTGCTGAATTCAAGTTAAAAGTGATCCAGTTTGTAAAAGTGAATGGAAATCGTGTGCTGCTGAACGTAAGTTCGGTCCTCCTCCAAATGAGAAAACAATCCGAGATTGGCTATGGGAAGAAGAAAAAACCCTACTGAAAATGCCACGGCAGAAGGCCATGAGAGGCAAGTCAGCAAAATGGCCTGATTTAGAGATGGAATTAAAGATATGGATTGAAGAGCAAAGGGCAATTGGAATTCCTGTGTCCACAATGATGGTTCAGCATGAGGCAAGAATTGCTGATGAAAAATAAGTTACTGATTTCAAAGGAGGACACAATTGATGCTTCAGGTTCATGAAACGGAATGGACTAAGCATGCGTACATGCACCAGACTTGCCCAAAAGATGCCTGAAAGCTATAAGCAGAAGGTCCTTGAATTTCATCGTTTTGTCATTCAATGTCGGAAGACATTGAATGACAGTTTGAAGTCCCCCTTCAATTTGATGTCTCAAATAACAGAACTGTTGATAAGAAGGGGGTGAAAACTGTAACTGTAACTGTGAAGACAAGTGGACACGAAAAGAGCCATTATACAGTTGTTCTAGCTTGTGCCAACGGAACCAAGCTGCCTCCTATGCTGATTTTCAAACGCAAAACAATGCCAAAAGAAGACATTCCTTGAGGAGTGATTGTCCACGTTCATGACAAGGGTTGCATGAATCAGGAAGGGATGAAGTCTGGTTTGAGAAAGTTTGGAGCAGGAGACCAGGTGGGCGATAACGCAAACCTGCCCTATTGATGCTTGATCAGTTCAGGGCACACATAACAAAAAACACAAGAAGATTGCTGCAGAGCAAAAAACAAAACTTGCCATCATACCTGGAAGCTTGACATTCCAGCTCCAACCACTTGATGTCACCAATAATAAACCCTTCAAAGCTGCCATGAGAGATGAATGGAACCAATGGATGAAGTCTTCTGGGGACAATTTGACACCAGCAGGAAGAGTGCAGAAACCAACTATAGGAGAAGTTTGTACCTGGGTGAAAAGATCCTGGGATAATAGTCATTTATAAAAGTCATTTAAGAAGTGTGGCATTTCAAATGGCATAGATGGAACTGAGGACGAGGCAATTTATGAAGACAGTGATTCTTCATCAGACACAGATGAGGACAAGCTAATGGATGGGAGTTTTGACAGTGATGAGGAGTTGTATGAATTTTATGATGAATAAAACTTCAATTCAATAACTTTGTGTAATACATTTTTTTCAAATTTCGGGCCCCAATGTTAAGGTGTGTCTTATACATGGGGAAATACGATACTCATCAGAGTCATTAGGCCTATAACAAACTCCTATGCTCATCTTTGCTTTCTCAGTGCTTACGTCACACCAAACTGACTCAACATTGCACTGTCAACCTATGTCAACTACCATTCACTTCCATAGATTTTATGTTTCTTAACACCTTAACCCCTCCTCCCTTCCTATCCTGTCTATACTTCCTGTACACATTGTACTATAAAAAAAAAAAAAAATTATTTTTAGGCTACCCGAATAATGAAATTCATCTGCTCTGCCATCTATCTTATGTCTGTTAATTGCATGACTTCTATGGTCGATTGTGTTTTGCTGGACAAAAAACCCCAGTTTCTGGGCGAAAAATCTTCAATCTACGCCTGAAGCAGACTAACTCAACCACGGAGTGAAAAAAGCCCATTAAAGTTCCTCGCATCATTGACAGGACTCGAACTTGGGCCTAATGAGACACATGGCAGAGAACAAAAATGCATGGGATACATATAAATTAACACGTGACACAGAACCATATGATAGATACAAGTTGATCTGTAACCAAGTAACAAAGGAAATTAGGCAGATTACGAGAAATCCTTGGCAAGGGATGCAAAGAAAATCAGCAAAGAGTTCTTTACTTATGTAAACTCCAGAAGAAAGGGGATGAATCAGATTGGTCCACTTGATATCAATGGTTCAACTGTTGATGATCCTTCTCAGGTAGCTAACAAACTAAATGAATATTTTACATCGACATTCACACATGAGGAGTTATTCAGCGAGGGGAATGCCAGAGGTGCATTCAAATCTGGCAGTAAGCTAGAGAATCTTGTAATAACTAAGAGTAAATGGAGGAGAAATTGTTGAAGATAAACACAAGAAACGCACCTGGGGTGGATGGGATCTATCCAGTTATATTGAAGGAGGCAGCAAAGGAAGAAAGCAAACCCTTAGCCATAATTATGAGAGCTTCTTTGGATTCAGGGGAGGTACCCACAGACTGGAGATGGTCAAATGTGACCACAATTCACAAAGGAGGATCAAAGGCCGACACAAGTAATTATAGACCTGTGAGTTTAACTTCTGTTCCAGGAAAATTAATGGAGGCACTGGTTAAAAAAGCACTGCAGGATCATCTAGACAAGACTTCAGTTATAGCTCAGACACAGCATGGTTTTGTTAAGGGGAAGTCTTGCCTGACCAATTTGATTGGATACTATGATGCAATTACAAAAGAATTGGATGCAGGGAATAACTTTCATATTATATACTTGGATCTTAGAAAGGCTTTTGATACTGTTGCACATGGAAGACTGCTGAACAAATTGGAGCAGTGTGGCATTGGAGGCAAATTGCTGCTATGGATAAAGGGGTGGTTGAGGGGGGAAAAGACAGAGAGTGGTAATCAATGGATACTGCTCATTGTGGACTAATGTTATTAGTGGAGGCCCTCAGGGTTCAGTGTTGGGTCCATTATTGTTTTCTGTATTTATAAATAATATTGATGATGGTATATCAAGCTTAATGTCCAAGTTTGCAGACGATACAAAGGTTGGAAGGGTTGTTAAGGACACTACTGACGCTATGCTGCTGCAACAGAATCTGGAAAGGTTGAGCAGATGGGCTGAGAGGTGGCAAATGAAGTTTAATATTGACAAATGTAAAGTACTACACATGGGAAACAGCAACCCCAGAGCAACGTATCAACTCTGTGGTACTACACTGACAGTGGTAGAGAATGAAAAGGACCTGGGGGTAATTGTGCAGGCAGATATGAAGTTCTCTGAGCAGTGCAGATGGGCTGCAACAGTAGCGCATTGTGTCTTGTCAATGATATACAGGAATTTTTCTAGCAGGGATAAGGAGGTGATTATTCCCTTGTATAAGGCAATTGTCAGGCCACACCTTGAGTACTGTATACAGGTCTGGAGGCCTCATTTCAAGAAGGATGTAGAGCTGCTGGAACGAGTACAGAGAAGGGCAACAAGATTAGTGAATGGAACAAAGGGGTGCTCTTACGAAGAAAGGCTTAAGTTTTGCAAATTACAGTGTATGGAGACTAGGCACCAGCGAGGTGATCTGATAGAGGTGTATAAAATCTTGAATGGTTTGAGCATGCTCAATGCTGATGGGATTCTTCCTCTGATCAGAATAATCACCTGAGAGGGCATAAATTCAAATTGAGGAAAGACAGATGTAGGATAGATGTGCGGAAATTTGCCTTTAGCCAGCGGGTAGTTGGTTGGTGGAACAGACTTCCATTCCTTGTTGTGCAAGTTGATAGCCTAAATAAATTTAAGGCTCAGCTGGACAGGTATTTCGAAAGAACAGAGGGGTGAAGTGGGGTTTTTTTTTTTTTTTTTTTTTGGCTGATGCTGCATAAGCTTGCTTTCTTGCATCATATGCCTCTACTAATGCTAATGCTTTTCAATCCAGTGTGGAGAGGACAGTGACCATACCACTGTTACATGCGCAGACTACACATTGTACTCCCCAAATTGCAATTCTGCATTCCTGTTATCTGTGTGACACACAGATATAAGGAATCCACGTCTACGTTAACCCAATAATATCCGCCTTTGCTGTCTTGACCAGCACTTCAAATTCATCAAATTTATCTCTGCACTCCTAGTATTGGTGTACATGCAAGTATACATGCACCTGTTCTTACTCTTAGTGTCTCTAACACATGCCATGTATTTACTTGTTTCAATGACTCCCATCAGTTCCTGAAGTAACCAGCAACTTGCTTTTTGGGTTGCTGCTCATTCCAATAGAAGCAATGCAAGAATCCTTTCCGCAACTGTCTGTGGCTACTTTTAATCTAATTGTCTATGAAACGCCCCCCCCCCCAATGCTAGCAGTTTTAAGACCTGCCTAACATTGCCTGGATAGCATCAGCAAATATTCTTGTACCCTTGCTATTTACCAAATACGGAGGATGCGGAAAGGTCAGGGAATGACCACCACATATCCCCGGAGCAATATGGCCTTAGCTGCTAATGCTCCTAAAAAACCAAATAATAACAACAACCTTTCTATTTAAGTGTATCCTATTCCTGTGAAGCAATCTTTTTGCACCTTTCTTTGCTGCTCTAGTGTGGGGCATGATTTCCGTTTAAATAAAATTTAATTAACAATAAAAATTAATAAGATTGATAAATTTAACTGACGGTACTATTCTAAGCTAACTGATTTCTATGAAAATGGCAAGGCAATGGAGAGGCCCAATTTTGCAGTAAGGGCAGGGCAGATTTTGCTTTTTCCTCAAGTGATGCTCAATGAACACCAAATGAGCTCAAAAGGCCAGGGGGTAAACTCAACCAAAGTCCATCCAGTGGACCTTGTCCAGGACGGCGGACTGAAAAAATTGTCCCAAGACTGAGCTCCAAGGGCAGCCCCTAATAACTCTTCTGGAGACCCTCTGGAACTTGGTGAGAATTTGAACTGTTCTGTTTGTTATGTAGGACTTAATAGTCAACACAGACGATGGAAAGCACCTGCGAAATCTATTAGGATCATGAGAGATTATTTCAATGCTGTGTCAGTGGCATCGCAGATGAGGTTATGTAGTAGTAGTGGCATGTGATGCAAGAAAGCATGTGTAAATTCCCCAGGGTTCAGTGTTGGGTCCATTGTTTTCTGTATTCATTAATGATATTGATGATGGTATATCTGGCTCAATGTCCAAGTTTACAGATGATACAAAGGTCGGCAAGGTTGTTGATGATACTATTGACAGTACGCTGCTGCAACAGGATCTAGAAAAGTTGAGCAGATGGGTTGAGAGGTGGCAACTGAAGTTTAACATTGATAAATGCAAAGTACTACATATGGGAAGCAGTAACCCCAGAGTAACGTATCAACTGTTTGGTACTACACTGACAGTGGTAGAGAATGAAACGGACCTGGAGGTAATTGTGCAGGCAGATATAAAGTTTTCTGAGCAGTGCAGACAGTCTGCAAGAGTAGCTGATGGTGTCTTGTCAATGATATACAGGAATTTTTCTAGCAAGGATAAGGAGGTGATTATCCCCTTGTATAAAGCAATGGTCAGGCCACACCTTGAGCATGCTTTGATATGCTGGAAAGAGTGATCATAAGCTGTTACTGCTGATACATTACAAAGGGTTGCTATTCACTAGGTGATGATATGTCTTTTCATTGATGTGTTCATTTCTATTGAAGATGGAAAGATCGTGCCAAACATGTGTTTTGATTTTTCTCCAAATCAATCTGGTATCTGTCTTCAGTGATTGTAGAGGCAAAGTGTATACAGAAATCGTTTTTTGCTGTTTGTTTTATTTGTTTTTCCTGCTAAATTCCTTTCTTGTTTGGCTCTACTGCATGAATATGTTTGTTAGTTAGTTAGTTATTTTGGTTTTTAGGAGCATTAGCAACTAAGGCCATATTGCTCCGGGATATGCGGTGGTCATTCCCTGACCTTTCCACATCCTCTGTATTTGGTGGTGACGGGCTCGAACCCCGGTCTAATCAAGAAGCATGTGCTATGCACTGCTGCTCCTTCCCACCTGGCTACGGAGGCGCCTTGAATATGTTTGTATTTTCCATTATGTGACTGAGGAGGTATTGACTGTGTTGCTGTTGCTACTATTTGCTTTGTTGTGTTTAGTAATAATATCTATGGATTGAGCATGGATAATGGCTTGAGAGAGATTATTTTTAGTAGTGACAAATGGTAAAAGAAAGCAGGTTATACAGCATCTGCAAAAAAAACTAACACTTCCAATTTCATCTGTCCATCCCCTCTAACAGTTTATCAAGTTCTTCCTTGGATTTATCCAAATTACCCAACTCTGCAACACTAGATGGGAATTTGTTCTCACCACTGATCACCCGCTGGCTGAAGGCAAATTTCCAGACATCCACCTTTCTTCATTTTGAATTCATGCCCCTAATGTGATTGTAGTCTGAGCTAAAAGGAAGGATTCCATCAGCATGGAATCAATCCATTCAAATCCACCCATTCATTCCATTCAAACTTTAAACACTTCAATCAGATCACTTACAGGTGCTTAGTCTACACGTACTGCATTTCGAAAACTCAAGAATTTCCTAGTAACAGTACCCATTTTGTTCCTCTCAGTATAGCAGATTTTTGTGCATCTTTTAGATGGTTGTATTGTTTTTCAGTGTGTAATGATATTGATGTTTGTAATTTGCATATTATGAAAAAATTATCCCTAACGAGCACACAGAAAGATTGATGG